>NW_027464606.1:1482500-1627500 GCF_043290135.1 Rhipicephalus microplus | reverse complement strand
GGAACTGCGATATCTAATGTGAAAGCGCTTGCAAACGTCGTTAGGTTAGGTTAGGTTAGGTTAGGTTAGGTTACGTTAGGTTAGGTTAGGTTAGGTTTGGTTAGGTTAGGTTAGGTTAGGTTAGGTTAGGGTATGTTAGGTAAGGTTTGGTTAGGTTAGGTTAGGTTAGGTTGGTTTAGGTAAAGTTAGGTTAGGTTAAGATATGAACCGCGCTAAAACCGCATTAAACAATGTCACTTAGTGAGATGCTGTGTTTTTCACCATTACAAGTCGGGAACTGCGATATCTAATGTGAAAGCGCTTGCAAACGTCGTTAGGTTAGGTTTGGTTAGGTTAGGTTAGGTTACGTTAGGTTAAGTTTGGTTAGGTTAGGTTAGGTTAGGTTAGGTTAGGTTGGGTTAGGTTAGGTTAGGTTACGTTAGGTTAAGGTATGAACCGTCGTAAAACCGCAATAAACAATGTCACTTAGTGAGATGCAGTGTTTTTCACCTTTACAAGTTGGGAACTGCGATATCTAATGTGAAAGCGCTTGAAACCGTCGTAATGTTGTAGAAAGCAATGTAAAGTAGCGAGTAAAACGTTTTCTAACGATAGAAGTGCGAAGGTTATGTTAGGTTGAGTTATGTTAGTTTAAGCTAGGTAGCGTCGTGAAACCACCAAAAACGACGTCATCTAACGAGATAGTGTTGTTTTATTGCGAGTACGAAACTGCAATAAGTAAAATGTTGTGAAAGCACACAAAACGGCATGAACAACCAAATACTGCGTGTTCTACCGTTACAAGTGCGAAACTGCTATATTGTGATATTCTCGTTAAAGCGCATGCAAGCATCGTGAAACCTTAAAGAACAATGTCATTTAGCGAGATACAGCGTTCTGTACTGTAATAAGTTGGTGAGAAACTGTGAGGTCAAGCAAATATCGTAATTGTGAACGAAACAGTGTAATAGAGCGCTTTTAGATACAAGTGCGAATGTTAGGTTAGGTTAAGATATGAACCGTCGTAAAACCGCATTAAACAATGTCACTTAGTGAGATGCAGTGTTTTTCACCATTACAAGTCGGGAACTGCGATATCTAATGTGAAAGCGCTTGCAAACGTCGTTAGGTTAGGTTAGGTTAGGTTAGGTTAGGTTAGGTTACGTTAGGTTAGGTTAGGTTAGGTTTGGTTAGGTTAGGTTAGGTTAGGTTAGGGTATGTTAGGTAAGGTTTGGTTAGGTTAGGTTAGGTTAGGTTGGTTTAGGTAAGGTTAGGTTAGGTTAAGATATGAACCGCGCTAAAACCGCATTAAACAATGTCACTTAGTGAGATGCTGTGTTTTTCACCATTACAAGTCGGGAACTGCGATATCTAATGTGAAAGCGCATGAAACCGTCGTAATCTTGTAGAAAACATTGTAAAGTAGCGAATAAAACGTTTTCTAACGATAGAAGTGCGAAGGTTCGGTTAGTTTGAGCTAGGTAGCGTCGTGAAACCACCAAAAACGACGTCATCTAACGAGATAGTGTTGTTTTATTGCGAGTACGAAACTGCGATAGGTAAAATGTGAAAGCACACAAAACGGCATGAACAAGCCAAATACTGCGTGTTGTACCGTTACAAGTGCGAAAGAGCTATGTTGTGACATTCTCGGTAAAGCGCATGCAAGTATCGTGAAACCTTAAAGAACGATGTCATTTAGCGAGATACAGCGTTCTGTACTGTAATAAGTTGGTGAGAAACTGTGAGGTCAAGCAAATATCGTAATTGTGAACGAAACAGTGTAATTGAGCGTCTTTAGATACAAGTGCGAATGTTAGGTTAGGTTGACATATCAACCGTCGTAAAACCGCATTAAACAATGTCACTTAGTGAGATGTAGTGTTTTTCAACATTACAAGTCGGGAACTACGATATCTAATGTGAAAGCGCATGAAACCGTCGTAATCTTGTAGAAAACATTGTAAAGTGGCGAGTAAAACGTTTTCTAACGATAGAAGTGCGAAGGTTAGGTTAGGTTAGGTTAGTTTAAGCTAGGTAGCGTCGTGAAACTACCAAAAACGACGTCATCTAACGAGATAGTGTTGTTTTATAGCGAGTATTAAACTGCGATAGGTGAAATGTTGTGAAAGCACACAAAACGGCAGGAACAAGCCAAATACTGCGTGTTCTACCGTTACAAGTGCGAAACTGCTATCTTGTGATATTGTCGTTAAAGCGCATGCAAGCATCGTGAAACCTTAAAGAACAATGTCATTTAGCGAGATACGGCGTTCTGTACTGCAATAAGTTGGTGAAAAACTGTGAGGTTATGCAAATATCGTAATTGTGAACAAAACAGTGTAATAGAGCGCTTTTAGATACAAGTGCGAATGTTAGGTTAGGTTAAGATATGAACCGTCGTAAAACCGCATTAAACAATGTCAATTACTGAGATGCAGTGTTTTTCACCATTAAAAGTGGGGAACTGCGATATTTAATGTGAAAGCGCTTGCAACCGTCGTTAGGTTAGGTTAGGTTAGGTTAGGTTAGGTTTGGTTAGGTTTGGTTAGGTTAGGTTAGGTTAGGTTAGGTTAGATTAGGTTAGGTTGGGTTGAGTTGGGTTAGGTTAGGTTAGGTTAGGTTAGGTTGGGTTAGGTCAGGTTAGGTTAGGTTAGGTTACGTTAGGTTAGGTTAGGTTACGTTAGGTTAGTTAGGTTAGGTTACGTTAGGTTAGGTTAGGTTAGATAAGGATAATTTGGTTAGGTTAGGTAAGGTTAGGTTAGGTTGGGTTGGGTGTTGTTGGGTTGGGTTGGGTTGGGTTAGGTTGGGTTAGGTTAGGTTAGGTTACGTTAGGTTAGGTTAGGTTAGGTTACGTTAGGTTATGTTAGGTTAGGTTAGGTTACGTTAGGTTAGGTTAGGTCAGGTAAGGTTAGGTTACGTTAGAATAGGTTAGGTTAGGTTACGTTAGGTTAGGTTAAGTAAGGTTAGGTTAGGTTTGGTTAGGTTAGGTTAGGTTAGCTTAGGTTAGGTTAGGTTGGGTTGGGTTGGGTTAGGTTGGGTTAGGTTAGGTTAGGTTAGGTTAGGTTAGGTTGGGTTAGGTTAGTTTAGGTTAGGTTAGGTTAGGTTAGGTTGGGTTGGGTTGGGTTAGGTTAGGTTAGGTAAGGTTAGGTTAGGTTAGGTTAGGTTAAGGTATGAACCGTCGTAAAACCGCATTAAATAATGTCACTTAGTGAGATGCAGTGTTTTTCACCTTTACAAGTTGGGAACTGTGATATCTAATGTGAAAGCGCTTGAAACCGTCGTAATGTTGTAGAAAGCAATGTAAAGTAGCGAGTAAAACGTTTTCTAACGATAGAAGTGCGAAGGTCATGTTAGGTTGAGTTATGTTAGTTTAAGCTAGGTAGCGTCGTGAAACTACCAAAAACAACGTCATCTAACGAGATATTGTTTTATTGCGAGTACGAAACTGCGATAGGTGAAATGTTGTGAAAGCACACAAAACGGCATGAACAAGCCAAATACTGCGTGTTGTACCGTTACAAGTGCGAAACTGCTATGTTGTGATATTCTCGTTAAAGCGCATGCAAGCATTGTGAAACCTTAAAGAACGATGTCATTTAGCGAGATACAGCGTTCTGTACTGCAATAAGTTGGTGAAAAACTGTGAGGTTATGCAAATATCCTAATTGTGAACGAAACAGTGTAATAGAGCGTTTTTAATTACAAGTGCGAATGTTAGGTTAGGTTAAGATATGAACCGTCGTAAAACCGCATTAAACAATGTCACTTAGTGAGATGCAGTGTTTTTCACCATTACAAGTCGGGAACTGCGATATCTAATGTGAAAGCGCTTGCAAACGTCGTTAGGTTAGGTTGGGTTAGGTTAGGTTATGTTACGTTAGGTTAGGTTAGGTTAGGTTTGGTTAGGTTAGGTTAGGTTAGGTTAGGGTATGTTAGGTAAGGTTTGGTTAGGTTAGGTTAGGTTAGGTTGGTTTAGGTAAGGTTAGGTTAGGTTAAGATATGAACCGCGCTAAAACCGCATTAAACAATGTCACTTAGTGAGATGCTGTGTTTTTCACCATTACAAGTCGGGAACTGCGATATCTAATGTGAAAGCGCTTGCAAACGTCGTTAGGTTAGGTTAGGTTAGGTTAGGTTAGGTTAGGTTACGTTAGGTTAGGTTTGGTTAGGTTAGGTTAGGTTAGGTTAGGTTAGGTTAGGTTGGGTTAGGTTAGGTTAGGTTACGTTAGGTTAAGGTATGAACCGTCGTAAAACCGCAATAAACAATGTCACTTAGTGAGATGCAGTGTTTTTCACCTTTACAAGTTGGGAACTGCGATATCTAATGTGAAAGCGCTTGAAACCGTCGTAATGTTGTAGAAAGCAATGTAAAGTAGCGAGTAAAACGTTTTCTAACGATAGAAGTGCGAAGGTTATGTTAGGTTGAGTTATGTTAGTTTAAGCTAGGTAGCGTCGTGAAACCACCAAAAACGACGTCATCTAACGAGATAGTGTTGTTTTATTGCGAGTACGAAACTGCAATAAGTAAAATGTTGTGAAAGCACACAAAACGGCATGAACAAGCCAAATACTGCGTGTTGTACCGTTACAAGTGCGAAAGTGCTATGTTGTGACATTCTCGGTAAAGCGCATGCAAGTATCGTGAAACCTTAAAGAACGATGTCATTTAGCGAGATACAGCGTTCTGTACTGTAATAAGTTGGTGAGAAACTGTGAGGTCAAGCAAATATCGTAATTGTGAACGAAACAGTGTAATTGAGCGTCTTTAGATACAAGTGCGAATGTTAGGTTAGGTTGACATATCAACCGTCGTAAAACCGCATAAAACAATGTCACTTAGTGAGATGTAGTGTTTTTCAACATTACAAGTCGGGAACTACGATATCTAATGTGAAAGTGCATGAAACCGTCGTAATCTTGTAGAAACATTGTAAAGTGGCGAGTAAAACGTTTTCTAACGATAGAAGTGCGAAGGTTAGGTTAGGTTAGGTTAGTTTAAGCTAGGTAGCGTCATGAAACTACCAAAAACGACGTCATCTAACGAGATAGTGTTGTTTTATAGCGAGTATTAAACTGCGATAGGTGAAATGTTGTGAAAGCACACAAAACGGCATGAACAAGCCAAATACTGCGTGTTCTACCGTTACAAGTGCGAAACTGCTATATTGTGATATTCTCGTTAAAGCGCATGCAAGCATCGTGAAACCTTAAAGAACAATGTCATTTAGCGAGATACGGCGTTCTGTACTGCAATAAGTTGGTGAAAAACTGTGAGGTTATGCAAATATCGTAATTGTGAACAAAACAGTGTAATAGAGCGCTTTTAGATACAAGTGCGAATGTTAGGTTAGGTTAAGATATGAACCGTCGTAAAACCGCATTAAACAATGTCAATTACTGAGATGCAGTGTTTTTCACCATTAAAAGTGGGGAACTGCGATATTTAATGTGAAAGCGCTTGCAACCGTCGTTAGGTTAGGTTAGGTTAGGTTAGGTTTGGTTAGGTTTGGTTAGGTTAGGTTAGGTTAGGTTAGGTTAGATTAGGTTAGATTGGGTTGAGTTGGGTTAGGTTAGGTTAGGTTAGGTTAGGTTAGGTTGGGTTAGGTCAGGTTAGGTTAGGTTAGGTTACGTTAGGTTAGGTTAGGTTACGTTAGGTTAGGTTAGGTTACGTTAGGTTAGGTTAGGTTAGGTAAGGATAATTTGGTTAGGTTAGGTAAGGTTAGGTTAGGTTAGATTAGGTTGGGTTGGGTGTTGTTGGGTTGGGTTGGGTTGGGTTAGGTTGGGTTAGGTTAGGTTAGGTTACGTTAGGTTAGGTTAGGTTAGGTTACGTTAGGTTATGTTAGGTTAGGTTAGGTTACGTTAGGTTAGGTTAGGTCAGGTAAGGTTAGGTTACGTTAGAATAGGTTAGGTTAGGTTACGTTAGGTTAGGCTAAGTAACGTTAGGTTAGGTTTGGTTAGGTTAGGTTAGGTTAGCTTAGGTTAGGTTAGGTTGGGTTGGGTTGGGTTAGGTTGGGTTAGGTTAGGTTAGGTTAGGTTGGGTTAGGTTAGCTTAGGTTAGGTTAGGTTAGGTAAGGTTGGGTTGGGTTGGGTTAGGTTAGGTTAGGTTAGGTAAGGTTAGGTTAGGTTAGGTTAGGTTAAGGTATGAACCGTCGTAAAACCGCATTAAACAATGTCACTTAGTGAGATGCAGTGTTTTTCACCTTTACAAGTTGGGAACTGTGATATCTAATGTGAAAGCGCTTGAAACCGTCGTAATGTTGTAGAAAGCAATGTAAAGTAGCGAGTAAAACGTTTTCTAACGATAGAAGTGCGAAGGTCATGTTAGGTTGAGTTATGTTAGTTTAAGCTAGGTAGCGTCGTGAAACTACCAAAAACAACGTCATCTAACGAGATAGTGTTGTTTTATTGCGAGTACGAAACTGCGATAGGTGAAATGTTGTGAAAGCACACAAAACGGCATGAACAAGCCAAATACTGCGTGTTGTACCGTTACAAGTGCGAAACTGCTATGTTGTGATATTCTCGTTAAAGCGCATGCAAGCATCGTGAAACCTTAAAGAACGATGTCATTTAGCGAGATACAGCGTTCTGTACTGCAATAAGTTGGTGAAAAACTGTGAGGTTATGCAAATATCCTAATTGTGAACGAAACAGTGTAATAGAGCGTTTTTTAATACAAGTGCGAATGTTAGGTTAGGTTAATTTATGAACCGTCGTAAAACCGCATTAAACAATGTCACTTAGTGAGATGCAGTGTTTTTCACCATTACAAGTCGGGAACTGCGATATCTAATGTGAAAGCGCTTGCAAACGTCGTTAGGTTAGGTTAGGTTAGGTTAGGTTAGGTTACGTTAGGTTAGGTTAGGTTAGGTTAGGTTAGGTTAGGTTAGGTTAGGTTAGGTTAGGCTAGGGTATGTTAGGTAAGGTTTGGTTAGGTTAGGTTAGGTTAGGTTGGTTTAGGTAAGGTTAGGTTAGGTTAAGATATGAACCGCGCTAAAACCGCATTAAACAATGTCACTGAGTGAGATGCTGTGTTTTTCACCATTACAAGTCGGGAACTGCGATATCTAATGTGAAAGCGCATGAAACCGTCGTAATCTTGTAGAAAACATTGTAAAGTAGCGAATAAAACGTTTTCTAACGATAGAAGTGCGAAGGTTCGGTTAGTTTGAGCTAGGTAGCGTCGTGAAACTACCAAAAACGACGTCATCTAACGAGATAGTGTTGTTTTATTGCGAGTACGAAACTGCGATAGGTAAAATGTTGTGAAACCACACAAAACGGCATGAACAAGCCAAATACTGCGTGTTGTACCGTTACAAGTGCGAAAGAGCTATGTTGTGACATTCTCGGTAAAGCGCATGCAAGTATCGTGAAACCTTAAAGAACGATGTCATTTAGCGAGATACAGCGTTCTGTACTGTAATAAGTTTGTGAGAAACTGTGAGGTCAAGCAAATATCGTAATTGTGAACGAAACAGTGTAATTGAGCGTCTTTAGATACAAGTGCGAATGTTAGGTTAGGTTGACATATCAACCGTCGTAAAACCGCTATAAACAATGTCACTTAGTGAGATGTAGTGTTTTTCAACATTACAAGTCGGGAACTACGATATCTAATGTGAAAGCGCATGAAACCGTCGTTCTCTTGTAGAAAACATTGTAAAGTGGCGAGTAAAACGTTTTCTAACGATAGAAGTGCGAAGGTTAGGTTAGGTTAGGTTAGTTTAAGCTAGGTAGCGTCGTGAAACTACCAAAAACGACGTCATCTAACGAGATAGTGTTGTTTTATAGCGAGTATTAAACTGCGATAGGTGAAATGTTGTGAAAGCACACAAAACGGCATGAACAAGCCAAATACTGCGTGTTCTACCGTTACAAGTGCGAAACTGCTATATTGTGATATTCTCGTTAAAGCGCATGCAAGCATCGTGAAACCTTAAAGAACAATGTCATTTAGCGAGATACAGCGTTCTGTACTGCAATAAGTTGGTGAAATCTGTGAGGTTATGCAAATATCGTAATTGTTAACACAACAGTGTAATAGAGCGTTTTTAGATACAAGTGCGAATGTTAGGTTAGGTTAAGATATGAACCGTCGTAAAACCGCATTAAACAATGTCAATTACTGAGATGCAGTGTTTTTCACCATTAAAAGTGGGGAACTGCGATATTTAATGTGAAAGCGCTTGCAACCGTCGTTAGGTTAGGTTAGGTTAGGTTAGGTTAGGTTAGGTTTGGTTAGGTTAGGTTAGGTTAGGTTAGGTTAGATTAGGTTAGGTTGGGTTGAGTTGGGTTAGGTTACGTTAGGTTAAGGTATGAACCGTCGTAAAACCACAATAAACAATGTCACTTAGTGAGATGCAGTGTTTTTCACCTTTACAAGTCGGGAACTGCGATATCTAATGTGAAAGCGCTTGAAACCGTCGTAATGTTGTAGAAAGCAATGTAAAGTAGCGAGTAAAACGTTTTCTAACGATAGAAGTGCGAAGGTTATGTTAGGTTGAGTTATGTTAGTTTAAGCTAGGTAGCGTCGTGAAACCACCAAAAACGACGTCATCTAACGAGATAGTGTTGTTTTATTGCGAGTACGAAACTGCGATAGGTAAAATGTTGTGAAAGCACACAAAACGGCATGAACAAGCCAAATACTGCGTGTTGTACCGTTACAAGTGCGAAAGTGCTATGTTGTGACATTCTCGGTAAAGCGCATGCAAGTATCGTGAAACCTTAAAGAACGATGTCATTTAGCGAGATACAGCGTTCTGTACTGTAATAAGTTGGTGAGAAACTGTGAGGTCAAGCAAATATCGTAATTGTGAACGAAACAGTGTAATTGAGCGTCTTTAGATACAAGTGCGAATGTTAGGTTAGGTTGACATGTCAACCGTCGTAAAACCGCATTAAACAATGTCACTTAGTGAGATGTAGTGTTTTTCAACATTACAAGTCGGGAACTACGATATCTAATGTGAAAGCGCATGAAACCGTCGTAATCTTGTAGAAAACATTGTAAAGTGGCGAGTAAAACGTTTTCTAACGATAGAAGTGCGAAGGTTAGGTTAGGTTAGGTTAGTTTAAGCTAGGTAGGGTCATGAAACTACCAAAAACGACGTCATCTAACGAGATAGTGTTGTTTTATAGCGAGTATTAAACTGCGATAGGTGAAATGTTGTGAAAGCACACAAAACGGCATGAACAAGCCAAATACTGCGTGTTCTACCGTTACAAGTGCGAAACTGCTATATTGTGATATTCTCGTTAAAGCGCATTCAAGCATCGTGAAACCTTAAAGAACAATGTCATTTAGCGAGATACAGCGTTCTGTACTGCAATAAGTTGGTGAAAAACTGTGAGGTTATGCAAATATCGTAATTGTGAACAAAACAGTGTAATAGAGCGCTTTTAGATACAAGTGCGAATGTTAGGTTAGGTTAAGATATGAACCGTCGTAAAACCGCATTAAACAATGTCAATTACTGAGATGCAGTGTTTTTCACCATTAAAAGTGGGGAACTGCGATATTTAATGTGAAAGCGCTTGCAACCGTCGTTAGGTTAGGTTAGGTTAGGTTAGGTTAGGTTAGGTTTGGTTAGGTTTGGTTAGGTTAGGTTAGGTTAGGTTAGGTTAGATTAGGTTAGGTTGGGTTGAGTTGGGTTAGGTTAGGTTAGGTTAGGTTGGGTTAGGTCAGGTTAGGTTAGGTTAGGTTACGTTAGGTTAGGTTAGGTTACGTTAGGTTAGGTTAGGTTAGGTTACGTTAGGTTAGGTTAGGTTAGGTAAGGATAATTTGGTTAGGTTAGGTAAGGTTAGGTTAGGTTAGATTAGGTTGGGTTGGGTGTTGTTGGGTTGGGTTGGGTTGGGTTAGGTTAGGTTACGTTAGGTTAGGTTAGGTTGGGTTACGTTAGGTTATGTTAGGTTAGGTTAGGTTACGTTAGGTTAGGTTAGGTCAGGTAAGGTTAGGTTACGTTAGAATAGGTTAGGTTAGGTTACGTTAGGTTAGGTTTGGTTAGGTTAGGTTAGGTTAGCTTAGGTTAGGTTAGGTTGGGTTGGGTTGGGTTAGGTTGGGTTAGGTTAGGTTAGGTTAGGTTAGGTTGGGTTAGGTTAGTTTAGGTTAGGTTAGGTTAGGTTGGGTTGGGTTGGGTTAGGTTAGGTTAGGTTAGGTAAGGTTAGGTTAGGTTAGGTTAGGTATGAACCGTCGTAAAACCGCATTAAACAATGTCACTTAGTGAGATGCAGTGTTTTTCACCTTTACAAGTTGGGAACTGTGATATCTAAAGTGAAAGCGCTTGAAACCGTCGTAATGTTGTAGAAAGCAATGTAAAGTAGCGAGTAAAACGTTTTCTAACGATAGAAGTGCGAAGGTCATGTTAGGTTGAGTTATGTTAGTTTAAGCTGGGTAGCGTCGTGAAACTACCAAAAACAACGTCATCTAACGAGATAGTGTTGTTTTATTGCGAGTACGAAACTGCGATAGGTGAAATGTTGTGAAAGCACACAAAACGGCATGAACAAGCCAAATACTGCGTGTTGTACCGTTACAAGTGCGAAAGTGCTATGTTGTGACATTCTCGGTAAAGCGCATGCAAGTATCGTGAAACCTTAAAGAACGATGTCATTTAGCGAGATACAGCGTTCTGTACTGTAATAAGTTGGTGAGAAACTGTGAGGTCAAGCAAATGTCGTAATTGTGAAATGTCGTAACTGTGTTACGCGCTGTTTTTTCACTTCGTTGACCATGTACCAACCGGCCCAAATAAGCACTTTAGTACGTAATTGTGAACGAAACAGTGTAATTGAGCGTCTTTAGATACAAGTACGAATGTTAGGTTAGGTTGACATATCAACCGTCGTAAAACCGCATTAAACAATGTAACTTAGTGAGATGTAGTGTTTTTCAACATTACAAGTCGGGAACTACGATATCTAATGTGAAAGCGCATGAAACCGTCGTAATCTTGTAGAAAACATTTTAAAGTGGCGAATAAAACGTTTTCTAACGATAGAAGTGCGAAGGTTAGGTTAGGTTAGGTTAGTTTAAGCTAGGTAGCGTCGTGAAACTACCAAAAACGACGTCATCTAACGAGATAGTGTTGTTTTATAGCGAGTATTAAACTGCGATAGGTGAAATGTTGTGAAAGCACACAAAACGGCATGAACAAGCCAAATACTGCGTGTTCTACCGTTACAAGTGCGAAACTGCTATATTGTGATATTCTCGTTAAAGCGCATGCAAGCATCGTGAAACCTTAAAGAACAATGTCATTTAGCGAGATACAGCGTTCTGTACTGCAATAAGTTGGTGAAAAACTGTGAGGTTATGCAAATATCGTAATTGTGAACAAAACAGTGTAATAGAGCGTTTTTAGATACAAGTGCGAATGTTAGGTTAGGTTAAGATATGAACCGTCGTAAAACCGCATTAAACAATGTCAATTACTGAGATGCAGTGTTTTTCACCATTAAAAGTGGGGAACTGCGATATTTAATGTGAAAGCGCTTGCAACCGTCGTTAGGTTAGGTTAGGTTAGGTTAGGTTAGGTTTGGTTAGGTTAGGTTAGGTTAGGTTAGGTTAGGTTAGGTTAGGTTGGGTTGAGTTGGGTTAGGTTAGGTTAGGTTAGGTTAGGTTGGGTTAGGTCAGGTTAGGTTAGGTTAGGTTACGTTAGGTTAGGTTAGGTTACGTTAGGTTAGGTTAGGTTAGGTTACGTTAGCTTAGGTTAGGTTAGGTAAGGATAATTTGGTTAGGTTAGGTAAGGTTAGGTTGGGTTGGGTGTTGTTGGGTTGGGTTGGGTTAGGTTGGGTTAGGTTGGGTTAGGTTAGGTTAGGTTACGTTAGGTTAGGTTAGGTTAGGTTACGTTAGGTTAGGTTAGGTTAGGTTAGGTTACGTTAGGTTAGGTTAGGTCAGGTAAGGTTAGGTTACGTTAGAATAGGTTAGGTTAGGTTACGTTAGGTTAGGTTAAGTTAGGTTAGGTTAGGTTTGGTTAGGTTAGGTTAGGTTAGCTTAGGTTAGGTTAGGTTGGGTTGGGTTGGGTTAGGTTGGGTTAGGTTAGGTTAGGTTAGGTTGGGTTAGGTTAGTTTAGGTTAGGTTAGGTTAGGTTAGGTTGCGTTGGATTGGGTTAGGTTAGGTTAGGTTAGGTAAGGTTAGGTTAGGTTAGGTTAGGTTAGGTTAAGGTATGAACCGTCGTAAAACCGCATTAAACAATGTCACTTAGTGAGATGCAGTGTTTTTCACCTTTACAAGTTGGGAACTGTGATATCTAATGTGAAAGCGCTTGAAACCGTCGTAATGTTGTAGAAAGCAATGTAAAGTAGCGAGTAAAACGTTTTCTAACGATAGAAGTGCGAAGGTTCGGTTAGTTTGAGTTATGTTAGTTTAAGCTAGGTAGCGTCGTGAAACCACCAAAAACGACGTCATCTAACGAGATAGTGTTGTTTTAATGCGAGTACGAAACTGCGATAGGTAAAATGTTGTGAAAGCACACAAAACGGCATGAACAAGCCAAATACTGCGTGTTCTACCGTTACAAGTGCGAAAATGCTATATTGTGATATTCTCGTTAAAGCGCATGCAAGCATCGTGAAACCTTAAAAAACAATGTCATTTAGCGAGATACAGCGTTCTGTACTGCAATAAGTTGGTGAAAAACTGTGAGGTTATGCAAATATCGTAATTGTGAACGAAACAGTGTAATAGAGCGTTTTTCAATACAAGTACGAATGTTAGGTTAGGTTAAGATATGAACCGTCGTAAAACCGCATTAAGCAATGTCACTTAGTGAGATGCAGTGTTTTTCACCATTACAAGTTGGGAACTGCGATATCTAATGTGAAAGCGCTTGCAAACGTCGTTAGGTTAGGTTAGGTTAGGTTAGGTTACGTTAGGTTAGGTTTGGTTAGGTTAGGTTAGGTTAGGTTATGTTAGGTTAGGTTGGTCTAGGTTAGGTTAGGTTACGTTAGGTTAAGGTATGAACCGTCGTAAAACCGCAATAAACAATGTCACTTAGTGAGATGCAGTGTTTTTCACCTTTACAAGTCGGGAACTGCGATATCTAATGTGAAAGCGCTTGAAACCGTCGTAATGTTGTAGAAAGCAATGTAAAGTAGCGAATAAAACGTTTTCTAACGATAGAAGTGCGAAGGTTATGTTAGGTTGAGTTATGTTAGTTTAAGCTAGGTAGCGTCGTGAAACCACCAAAAACGACGTCATCTAACGAGATAGTGTTGTTTTATTGCGAGTACAAAACTGCGATAGGTAAAATGTTGTGAAAGCACACAAAACGGCATGAACAAGCCAAATACTGCGTGTTGTACCGTTACAAGTGCGAAAGTGCTATGTTGTGACATTCTCGGTAAAGCGCATGCAAGTATCGTGAAACCTTAAAGAACGATGTCATTTAGCGAGATACAGCGTTCTGTACTGTAATAAGTTGGTGAGAAACTGTGAGGTCAAGCAAATATCGTAATTGTGAACGAAACAGTGTAATTGAGCGTCTTTAGATACAAGTGCGAATGTTAGGTTAGGTTGACATATCAACCGTCGTAAAACCGCATTAAAGAATGTCACTTAGTGAGATATAGTGTTTTTCAACATTACAAGTCGGGAACTACGATATCTAATGTGAAAGCGCATGAAACCGTCGTAATCTTGTAGAAAACATTGTAAAGTGGCGAGTAAAACGTTTTCTAACGATAGACGTGCGAAGGTTAGGTTAGGTTAGGTTAGTTTAAGCTAGGTAGCGTCGTGAAACTACCAAAAACGACGTCATCTAACGAGATAGTGTTGTTTTATAGCGAGTATTAAACTGCGATAGGTGAAATGTTGTGAAAGCACACAAAACGGCATGAACAAGCCAAATACTGCGTGTTCTACCGTTACAAGTGCGAAACTGCTATATTGTGATATTCTCGTTAAAGCGCATGCAAGCATCGTGAAACCTTAAAGAACAATGTCATTTAGCGAGATACAGCGTTCTGTACTGCAATAAGTTGGTGAAAAACTCTGAGGTTATGCAAATATCGTAATTGTGAACAAAACAGTGTAATAGAGCGTTTTTAGATACAAGTGCGAATGTTAGGTTAGGTTAAGATATGAACCGTCGTAATACCGCATTAAACAATGTCAATTACTGAGATGCAGTGTTTTTCACAATTAAAAGTGGGGAACTGCGATATTTATTGTGAAAGCGCTTGCAACCGTCGTTAGGTTAGGTTAGGTTAGGTTAGGTTAGGTTAGGTTAGGTTAGATTAGGTTAGGTTGGGTTAGGTCAGGTTAGGTTAGGTTAGGTTACGTTAGGTTAGGTTAGGTTACGTTAGGTTAGGTTAGGTTAGGTTACGTTAGGTTAGGTTAGGTTAGGTAAGGATAATTTGGTTAGGTTAGGTAAGGTTAGGTTAGGTTAGGTTAGGTTGGGTTGGGTGTTGTTGGGTTGGGTTGGGTTGGGTTAGGTTGGGTTAGGTTAGGTTAGGTTACGTTAGGTTAGGTTAGGTTAGGTTACGTTAGGTTATGTTAGGTTAGGTTAGGTTACGTTAGGTTAGGTTACGTCAGGTAAGGTTAGGTTACGTTAGAATAGGTTAGGTTAGGTTACGTTAGGTTAGGTTAAGTTAGGTTAGGTTAGGTTAGGTTAGGTTGGGTTGGGTTGGGTTAGGTTAGGTTAGGTTAGGTTAGGTTGGGTTAGGTTAGTTTAGGTTAGGTTAGGTTAGGTTAGGTTGGGTTGGGTTGGGTTAGGTTAGGTTAGGTTAGGTTAGGTTAGGTAAGGTTAGGTTAGGTTAGGTTAGGTTAGGTTAAGGTATGAACCGTCGTAAAACCGCATTAAACAATGTCACTTAGTGAGATGCAGTGTTTTTCATCTTTACAAGTTGGGAACTGTGATATCTAATGTGAAAGCGCTTGAAACCGTCGTAATGTTGTAGAAAGCAATGTAAAGTAGCGAGTAAAACATTTTCTAACGATAGAAGTGCGAAGGTCATGTTAGGTTGAGTTATGTTAGTTTAAGCTAGGTAGCGTCGTGAAACTACCAAAAACAACGCCATCTAACAAGATAGTGTTGTTTTATTGCGAGTACGAAACTGCGGTAGGTGAAATGTTGTGAAAGCACACAAAACGGCATGAACAAGCCAAATACTGCGTGTTGTACCGTTACAAGTGCGAAACTGCTATGTTGTGATATTCTCGTTAAAGCGCATGAAAGCATCGTGAAACCTTAAAGAACGATGTCATTTAGCGAGATACAGCGTTCTGTACTGCAATAAGTTGGTGAAAAACTGTGAGGTTATGCAAATATCCTAATTGTGAACGAAACAGTGTAATAGAGCGTTTTTTAATACAAGTGCGAATGTTAGGTTAGGTTAAGATATGAACCGTCGTAAAACCGCATTAATCAATGTCACTTAGTGAGATGCAGTGTTTTTCACCATTAAAAGTCGGGAACTGCGATATCTAATGTGAAAGCGCTTGCAAACGTCGTTAGGTTGGGTTAGGTTAGGTTAGGTTAGGTTAGGTTACGTTAGGTTAGGTTAGGTTAGGTTTGGTTAGGTTAGGTTAGGTTAGGTTAGGGTATGTTAGGTAAGGTTTGGTTAGGTTAGGTTAGGTTGGTTTAGGTAAGGTTAGGTTAGGTTAAGATATGAACCGCGCTAAAACCGCATTAAACAATGTCACTTAGTGAGATGCTGTGTTTTTCACCATTACAAGTCGGGAACTGCGATATGTAATGTGAAAGCGCATGAAACCGTCGTAATCTTGTAGAAAACATTGTAAAGTAGCGAATAAAACGTTTTCTAACGATAGAAGTGCGAAGGTTAGGTTAGGTTAGGTTAGTTTAGGCTAGGTAGCGTCGTGAAACTACCAAAAACGACGTCATCTAACGAGATAGTGTTGTTTTATTGCGAGTATTAAACTGCGATAGGTGCAATGTTGTGAATGCACACAAAACGGCATGAACAAGCCAAATACTGCGTGTTCTACCGTTACAAGTGCGAAACTGCTATATTGTGATATTCTCGTTAAAGCGCATGCAAGCATCGTGAAACCTTAAAGAACAATGTCATTTAGCGAGATACAGCGTTCTGTACTGCAATAAGTTGGTGAAAAACTGTGAGGTTATGCAAATATCGTAATTGTTAACACAACAGTGTAATAGAGCGTTTTTAGATACAAGTGCGAATGTTAGGTTAGGTTAAGATATGAACCGTCGTAAAACCGCATTAAACAATGTCAATTACTGAGATGCAGTGTTTTTCACCATTAAAAGTGGGGAACTGCGATATTTAATGTGAAAGCGCTTGCAACCGTCGTTAGGTTAGGTTAGGTTAGGTTAGGTTAGGTTAGGTTTGGTTAGGTTAGGTTAGGTTAGGTTAGGTTAGATTAGGTTAGGTTGGGTTGAGTTGGGTTAGGTTACGTTAGGTTAAGGTATGAACCGTCGTAAAACCACAATAAACAATGTCACTTAGTGAGATGCAGTGTTTTTCACCTTTACAAGTCGGGAACTGCGATATCTAATGTGAAAGCGCTTGAAACCGTCGTAATGTTGTAGAAAGCAATGTAAAGTAGCGAGTAAAACGTTTTCTAACGATAGAAGTGCGAAGGTTATGTTAGGTTGAGTTATGTTAGTTTAAGCTAGGTAGCGTCGTGAAACTACAAAAAACGACGTCATCTAACGAGATAGTGTTGTTTTATTGCGAGTACGAAACTGCGATAGGTAAAATGTTGTGAAAGCACACAAAACGGCATGAACAAGCCAAATACTGCGTGTTGTACCGTTACAAGTGCGAAAGTGCTATGTTGTGACATTCTCGGTAAAGCGCATGCAAGTATCGTGAAACCTTAAAGAACGATGTCATTTAGCGAGATACAGCGTTCTGTACTGTAATAAGTTGGTGAGAAACTGTGAGGTCAAGCAAATATCGTAATTGTGAACGAAACAGTGTAATTGAGCGTCTTTAGATACAAGTGCGAATGTTAGGTTAGGTTGACATATCAACCGTCGTAAAACCGCATTAAACAATGTCACTTAGTGAGATGCAGTGTTTTTCACCATTAAAAGTGGGGAACTGCGATATTTAATGTGAAAGCGCTTGCAACCGTCATTAGGTTAGGTTAGGTTAGGTTAGGTTAGGTTAGGTTAGGTTAGCTTTGGTTAGGTTAGGTTAGGTTAGGTTAGATTAGGTTAGGTTGGGTTGAGTTGGGTTAGGTTAGGTTAGGTTAGGTTAGGTTGGGTTAGGTCAGGTTAGGTTAGGTTAGGTTACGTTAGGTTAGGTTAGGTTACGTTAGGTTAGGTTAGGTTAGGTTACGTTAGGTTAGGTTAGGTTAGGTAAGGATAATTTGGTTAGGTTAGGTAAGGTTAGGTTAGGTTAGGTTATGTTGGGTTGGGTGTTGTTGGGTTGGGTTGGGTTGGGTTAGGTTGGGTTAGGTTAGGTTAGGTTACATTAGGTTAGGTTAGGTTAGGTTACGTTAGGTTATGTTAGGTTAGGTTAGGTTACGTTAGGTTAGGTTAGGTCAGGTAAGGTTAGGTTACGTTAGAATAGGTTAGGTTAGGTTACGTTAGGTTAGGTTAAGTTAGGTTAGGTTAGGTTAGGTTAGGTTAGGTTAGGTTAGGTTTGGTTGGGTTGGGTTAGGTTGGGTTAGGTTAGGTTAGGTTAGGTTAGGTTGGGTTAGGTTAGTTTAGGTTAGGTTAGGTTAGGTTAGGTTGGGTTGGGTTGGGTTAGGTTAGGTTAGGTTAGGTAAGGTTATGTTAGGTTAGGTTAGGTTAGGTTAAGGTATGAACCGTCGTAAAACCGCATTAAAGAATGTCACTTAGTTAGATGCAGTGTTTTTCACCTTTACAAGTTGGGAACTGTGATATCTAATGTGAAAGCGCTTGAAACAGTCGTAATGTTGTAGAAAGCAATGTAAAGTAGCGAGTAAAACGTTTTCTAACGATAGAAGTGCGAAGGTCATGTTAGGTTGAGTTATGTTAGTTTAAGCTAGGTAGCGTCGTGAAACTACCAAAAACAACGTCATCTAACGAGATAGTGTTGTTTTATTGCGAGTACGAAACTGCGATAGGTGAAATGTTGTGAAAGCACACAAAACGGCATGAACAAGCCAAATACTGCGTGTTGTACCGTTACAAGTGCGAAACTGCTATGTTGTGACATTCTCGGTAAAGCGCATGCAAGTATCGTGAAACCTTAAAGAACGATGTCATTTAGCGAGATACAGCGTTCTGTACTGTAATAAGTTGGTGAGAAACTGTGAGGTCAAGCAAATATCCTAATTGTTAACGAAACAGTGTAATAGAGCGTTTTTTAATAAAAGTGCGAATGTTAGGTTAGGTTAAGATATGAACCGTCGTAAAACCGCAATAATCAATGTCACTTAGTGAGATGCAGTGTTTTTCACCATTACAAGTCGGGAACTGCGATATCTAATGTGAAAGCGCTTGCAAACGTCGTTAGGTTAGGTTAGGTTAGGTTAGGTTAGGTTAGGTTTGGTTAGGTTAGGTTAGGTTAGGTTAGGGTATGTTAGGTAAGGTTTGGTTAGGTTAGGTTAGGTTGGTTTAGGTAAGGTTAGGTTAGGTTAAGTTATGAACCGCGCTAAAACCGCATTAAACAATGTCACTTAGTGAGATGCTGTGTTTTTCACCATTACAAGTCGGGAACTGCGATATCTAATGTGAAAGCGCATGAAACCGTCGTAATCTTGTAGAAAACATTGTAAAGTAGCGAATAAAACGTTTTCTAACGATAAAAGTGCGAAGGTTCGGTTAGTTTGAGTTATGTTAGTTTAAGCGAGGTAGCGTCGTGAAACCACCAAAAACGACGTCATCTAACGAGATAGTGTTGTTTTAATGCGAGTACGAAACTGCGATAGGTAAAATGTTGTGAAAGCACACAAAACGGCATGAACAAGCCAAATACTGCGTGTTGTACCGTTACAAGTGCGAAACTGCTATGTTGTGACATTCTCGGTAAAGCGCATGCAAGTATCGTGAAACCTTAAAGAACGATGTCATTTAGCGAGATACAGCGTTCTGTACTGTAATAAGTTGGTGAGAAACTGTGAGGTCAAGCAAATATCGTAATTGTGAACGAAACAGTGTAATTGAGCGTCTTTAGATACAAGTGCGAATGTTAGGTTAGGTTGACATATCAACCGTCGTAAAACCGCATTAAACAATGTCACTTAGTGAGATGTAGTGTTTTTCAACATTACAAGTCGGGAACTACGATATCTAATGTGAAAGCGCATGAAACCGTCGTAATCTTGTAGAAAACATTGTAAAGGTGCGAGTAAAACGTTTTCTAACGATAGAAGTGCGAAGGTTAGGTTAGGTTAGGTTAGTTTAAGCTAGGTAGCGTCGTGAAACTACCAAAAACGACGTCATCTAACGAGATAGTGTTGTTTTATTGCGAGTATTAAACTGCGATAGGTGAAATGTTGTGAATGCACACAAAACGGCATGAACAAGCCAAATACTGCGTGTTCTACCGTTACAAGTGCGAAACTGCTATATTGTGATATTCTCGTTAAAGCGCATGCAAGCATCGTGAAACCTTAAAGAACAATGTCATTTAGCGAGATACAGCGTTCTGTACTGCAATAAGTTGGTGAAAAACTGTGAGGTTATGCAAATATCGTAATTGTGAACGAAACAGTGTAATAGAGCGTTTTTCAATACAAGTACGAATGTTAGGTTAGGTTAAGATATGAACCGTCGTAAAACCGCATTAAACAATGTCACTTAGTGAGATGCAGTGTTTTTCACCATTACAAGTTGGGAACTGGGATATTTATTGTGAAAGCGCTTGCAACCGTCGTAAGGTTAGGTTAGGTTAGGTTAGGTTAGGTTAGGTTAGGTTAGGTTAGGTTAGGTTAGATTAGGTTAGGTTGGGTTGAGTTGGGTTAGGTTAGGTTAGGTTAGGTTAGGTTGGGTTAGGTCAGGTTAGGTTGGGTTAGGTCAGGTTAGGTTAGGTTAGGTTACGTTAGGTTAGGTTAGGTTACGTTAGGTTAGGTTAGGTTAGGTTACGTTAGGTTAGGTTAGGTTAGGTAAGGATAATTTGGTTAGGTTAGGTAAGGTTAGGTTAGGTTAGGTTAGGTTGGGTTGGGTGTTGTTGGGTTGGGTTGGGTTGGGTTAGGTTGGGTTAGGTTAGGTTAGGTTACGTTAGGTTAGGTTAGGTTAGGTTACGTTAGGTTATGTTAGGTTAGGTTAGGTTACGTTAGGTTAGGTTAGGTCAGGTAAGGTTAGGTTACGTTAGAATAGGTTAGGTTAGGTTACGTTAGGTTAGGTTAAGTTAGGTTAGGTTAGGTTAGGTTAGGTTGGGTTGGGTTGGGTTAGGTTGGGTTAGGTTAGGTTAGGTTAGGTTAGGTTGGGTTAGGTTAGTTTAGGTTAGGTTAGGTTAGGTTAGGTTGGGTTGGGTTGGGTTAGGTTAGGTTAGGTTAGGTAAGGTTAGGTTAGGTTAGGTTAGGTTAGGTTAAGGTATGAACCGTCGTAAAACCGCATTAAACAATGTCACTTAGTGAGATGCAGTGTTTTTCACCTTTACAAGTTGGGAACTGTGATATCTAATGTGAAAGCGCTTGAAACCGTCGTAATGTTGTAGAAAGCAATGTAAAGTAGCGAGTAAAACGTTTTCTAACGATAGAAGTGCGAAGGTCATGTTAGGTTGAGTTATGTTAGTTTAAGCTAGGTAGCGTCGTGAAACTACCAAAAACAACGTCATCTAACGAGATAGTGTTGTTTTATTGCGAGTACAAAACTGCGATGGGTGAAATGTTGTGAAAGCACACAAAACGGCATGAACAAGCCAAATACTGCGTGTTGTACCGTTACAAGTGCGAAACTGCTATATTGTGATATTCTCGTTAAAGCGCATGCAAGCATCGTGAAACCTTAAAGAACAATGTCATTTAGCGAGATACAGCGTTCTGTACTGCAATAAGTTGGTGAAAAACTGTGAGGTTATGCAAATATCGTAATTGTGAACGAAACAGTGTAATAGAGCGTTTTTCAATACAAGTACGAATGTTAGGTTAGGTTAAGATATGAACCGTCGTAAAACCGCATTAAACAATGTCACTTAGTGAGATGCAGTGTTTTTCACCATTACAAGTTGGGAACTGCGATATCTAATGTGAAAGCGCTTGCAAACGTCGTTAGGTTAGGTTAGGTTAGGTTAGGTTAGGTTATGTTAGGTTAGGTTTGCTTAGGTTAGGTTAGGTTAGGTTAGGTTAGGTTGGGTTAGGTTAGGTTAGGTTACGTTAGGTTAAGGTATGAACCGTCGTAAAACCGCAATAAACAATGTCACTTAGTGACATGCAGTGTTTTTCACCTTTACAAGTTGGGAACTGCGATATCTAATGTGAAAGCGCTTGAAACTGTCGTAATGTTGTAGAAAGCAATGTAAAGTAGCGAGTAAAACGTTTTCTAACGATAGAAGTGCGAAGGTTATGTTAGGTTGAGTTATGTTAGTTTAAGCTAGGTAGCGTCGTGAAACCACCAAAAACGACGTCATCTAACGAGATAGTGTTGTTTTATTGCGAGTACGAAACTGCGATAAGTAAAATGTTGTGAAAGCACACAAAACGGCATGAACAAGCCAAATACTGCGTGTTGTACCATTGCAAGTGCGAAAGTGCTATGTTGTGACATTCTCGGTAAAGCGCATGCAAGTATCGTGAAACCTTAAAGAACGATGTCATTTAGCGAGATACAGCGTTCTGTACTGTAATAAGTTGGTGAGAAACTGTGAGGTCAAGCAAATATCGTAATCGTGAACGAAACAGTGTAATTGAGCGTCTTTAGATACAAGTGCGAATGTTAGGTTAGGTTGACATATCAACCGTCGTAAAACCGCATTAAACAATGTCACTTAGTGAGATGTAGTGTTTTTCAACATTACAAGTCGGGAACTACGATATCTAATGTGAAAGCGCATGAAACCGTCGTAATCTTGTAGAAAACATTGTAAAGTGGCGAGTAAAACGTTTTCTAACGATAGAAGTGCGAAGGTTAGGTTAGGTTAGGTTAGGTTATGTTAGGTTAGGTTAGGTTAGGTTAGGTTAGGTTGGGTTAGGTTAGGTTAGGTTACGTTAGGTTAAGGTATGAACCGTCGTAAAACCGCAATAAACAATGTCACTTAGTGAGATGCTGTGTTTTTCACCATTACAAGTCGGGAACTGCGATATCTAATGTGAAAGCGCATGAAACCGTCGTAATCTTGTAGATAACATTGTAAAGTAGCGAATAAAACGTTTTCTAACGATAGAAGTGCGAAGGTTCGGTTAGTTTGAGCTAGGTAGCGTCGTGAAACCACCAAAAACGACGTCATCTAACGAGATAGTGTTGTTTTATTGCGAGTACGAAACTGCGATAGGTAAAATGTTGTGAAAGCACACAAAACGGCATGAACAAGCCAAATACTGCGTGTTGTACCGTTACAAGTGCGAAAGTGCTATGTTGTGACATTCTCGGTAAAGCGCATGCAAGTATCGTGAAACCTTAAAGAACGATGTCATTTAGCGAGATACAGCGTTCTGTACTGTAATAAGTTGGTGAGAAACTGTGAGGTCAAGCAAATGTCGTAATTGTGAACGAAACAGTGTAATTGAGCGTCTTTAGATACAAGTGCGAATGTTAGCTTAGGTTGACATATCAACCGTCGTAAAACCGCATTAAACAATGTAACTTAGTGAGATGTAGTGTTTTTCAACATTACAAGTCGGGAACTACGATATCTAATGTGAAAGCGCATGAAATCGTCGTACTCTTGTAGAAAACATTGTAAAGTGGCGAATAAAACGTTTTCTAACGATAGAAGTGCGAAGGTTAGGTTAGGTTAGGTTAGTTTAAGCTAGGTAGCGTCGTGAAACTACCAAAAACGACGTCATCTAACGAGATAGTGTTGTTTTATAGCGAGTATTAAACTGCGATAGGTGAAATGTTGTGAAAGCACACAAAATGGCATGAACAGGCCAAATACTGCGTGTTCTACCGTTACAAGTGCGAAACTGCTATATTGTGATATTCTCGTTAAAGCGCATGCAAGCATCGTGAAACCTTAAAGAACAATGTCATTTAGCCAGATACAGCGTTCTGTACTGCAATAAGTTGGTGAAAAACTGTGAGGTTATGCAAATATCGTAATTGTGAACAAAACAGTGTAATAGAGCGTTTTTAGATACAAGTGCGAATGTTAGGTTAGGTTAAGATATGAACCGTCGTAAAACCGCATTAAACAATGTCAATTACTGAGATGCAGTGTTTTTCACCATTACAAGTGGGGAACTGCGATATTTAATGTGAAAGCACTTGCAACCGTCGTTAGGTTAGGTTAGGTTAGGTTAGGTTAGGTTAGGTTTGGTTAGGTTAGGTTAGGTTAGGTTAGATTAGGTTAGGTTGGGTTGAGTTGGGTTAGGTTAAGTTAGGTTAGGTTAGGTTGGGTTAGGTCAGGTTAGGTTAGGTTAGGTTACGTTAGGTTAGGTTAGGTTACGTTAGGTTAGGTTAGGTTAGGTTACGTTAGGTTAGGTTAGGTTAGGTAAGGATAATTTGGTTAGGTTAGGTAAGGTTAGGTTAGGTTAGGTTAGGTTGCGTTGGGTGTTGTTGGGTTGGGTTGGGTTGGGTTAGGTTGGGTTAGGTTAGGTTAGGTTACGTTAGGTTAGGTTAGGTTAGGTTACGTTAGGTTATGTTAGGTTAGGTTAGGTTACGTTAGGTTAGGTTAGGTCAGGTAAGGTTAGGTTACGTTAGAATAGGTTAGGTTAGGTTACGTTAGGTTAGGTTAAGTTAGGTTAGGTTAGGTTAGGTTGGGTTGGGTTGGGTTAGGTTGGGTTAGGTTAGGTTAGGTTAGGTTAGGTTGGGTTAGGTTAGTTTAGGTTAGGTTAGGTTAGGTTAGGTTGGGTTGGGTTGGGTTAGGTTAGGTTAGGTTAGGTAAGGTTAGGTTATGTTAGGTAAGGTTAGGTTAAGGTATGAACCGTCGTAAAACCGCATTAAACAATGTCACTTAGTGAGATGCAGTGTTTTTCACCTTTACAAGTTGGGAACTGTGATATCTAATGTGAAAGCGCTTGAAACCGTCGTAATGTTGTAGAAAGCAATGTAAAGTAGCGAGTAAAACGTTTTCTAACGATAGAAGTGCGAAGGTCATGTTAGGTTGAGTTATGTTAGTTTAAGCTAGGTAGCGTCGTGAAACTACCAAAAACAACGTCATCTAACGAGATAGTGTTGTTCTATTGCGAGTACAAAACTGCGATAGGTGAAATGTTGTGAAAGCACACAAAACGGCATGAACAAGCCAAATACTGCGTGTTGTACCGTTACAAGTGCGAAACTGCTATGTTGTGATATTCTCGTTAAAGCGCATGAAAGCATCGTGAAACCTTAAAGAACGATGTCATTTAGCGAGATACAGCGTTCTGTACTGCAATAAGTTGGTGAAAAACTGTGAGGTTATGCAAATATCCTAATTGTGAACGAAACAGTGTAATAGAGCGTTTTTTAATACAAGTGCGAATGTTAGGTTAGGTTAAGATATGAACCGTCGTAAAACCGCATTAATCAATGTCACTTAGTGAGATGCAGTGTTTTTCACCACTACAAGTCGGGAACTGCGATATCTAATGTGAAAGCGCTTGCAAACGTCGTTAGGTTAGGTTAGGTTAGGTTAGGTTAGGTTAGGTTAGGTTAGGTTAGGTTTGGTTAGGTTAGGTTAGGTTAGGTTAGGGTATGTTAGGTAAGGTTTGGTTAGGTTAGGTTAGGTTAGGTTGGTTTAGGTAAGGTTAGGTTAGGTTAAGATATGAACCGCGCTAAAACCGCATTAAACAATGTCACTTAGTGAGATGCTGTGTTTTTCACCATTACAAGTCGGGAACTGCGATATCTAATGTGAAAGCGCATGAAACTGTCGTAATCTTGTAGAAAACATTGTAAAGTAGCGAATAAAACGTTTTCTAACGATAGAAGTGCGAAGGTTCGGTTAGTTTGAGTTATGTTAGTTTAAGCTAGGTAGCGTCGTGAAACCACCAAAAACGACGTCATCTAACGAGATAGTGTTGTTTTAATGCGAGTACGAAACTGCGATATGTAAAATGTTGTGAAAGCACACAAAACGGCATGAACAAGCCAAATACTGCGTGTTGTACCGTTAAAGTGCGAAACTGCTATGTTGTGACATTCTCGGTAAAGCGCATGCAAGTATCGTGAAACCTTAAAGAACGATGTCATTTAGCGAGATACAGCGTTCCGTACTGTAATAAGTTGGTGAGAAACTGTGAGGCAAGCAAATATCGTAATTGTGAACGAAACAGTGTAATTGAGCGTCTTTAGATACAAGTGCGAATGTTAGGTTAAGTTGACATATCAAACGTCGTAAAACCGCATTAAACAATGTCACTTAGTGAGATGTAGTGTTTTTCAACATTACAAGTCGGGAACTACGATATCTAATGTGAAAGCGCATGAAACCGTCGTAATCTTGTAGAAAACATTGTAAAGTTGCGAGTAAATCGTTTTCTAACGATAGAAGTGCGAAGGTTAGGTTAGGTTAGGTTAGTTTAAGCTAGGTAGCGTCGTGAAACTACCAAAAACGACGTCATCTAACGAGATAGTGTTGTTTTATTGCGAGTATTAAACTGCGATAGGTGAAATGTTGTGAATGCACACAAAACGGCATGAACAAGCCAAATACTGCGTGTTCTACCGTTACAAGTGCGAAACTGCTATATTGTGATATTCTCGTTAAAGCGCATGCAAGCATCGTGAAACCTTAAAGAACAATGTCATTTAGCGAGATACAGCGTTCTGTACTGCAATAAGTTGGTGAAAAACTGTGAGGTTATGCAAATATCGTAATTGTTAACACAACAGTGTAATAGAGCGTTTTTAGATACAAGTGCGAATGTTAGGTTAGGTTAAGATATGAACCGTCGTAAAACCGCATTAAACAATGTCAATTACTGAGATGCAGTGTTTTTCACCATTAAAAGTGGGGAACTGCGATATTTAATGTGAAAGCGCTTGCAACCGTCGTTAGGTTAGGTTAGGTTAGGTTAGGTTAGGTTAGGTTAGGTTAGATTAGGTTAGGTTGGGTTGAGTTGGGTTAGGTTAGGTTAGGTTAGGTTAGGTTGGGTTAGGTTAGGTTAGGTTACGTTAGGTTAGGTTAGGTTACGTTAGGTTAGGTTAGGTTACGTTAGGTTAGGTTAGGTTAGGTAAGGATAATTTCGTTAGGTTAGGTTAGGTTAGGTTAGGTTAGGTTGGGTTGGGTGTTGTTGGGTTGGGTTGGGTTGGGTTAGGTTGGGTTAGGTTAGGTTAGGTTACGTTAGGTTAGGTTAGGTTAGGTTACGTTAGGTTACGTTAGGTTAGGTTAGGTCAGGTAAGGTTAGGTTACGTTAGAATAGGTTAGGTTAGGTTACGTTAGGTTAGGTTAAGTTAGGTTAGGTTAGGTTTGGTTAGGTTAGGTTAGGTTAGCTTAGGTTAGGTTAGGTTGGGTTGGGTTGGGTTAGGTTGGGTTAGGTTAGGTTAGGTTAGGTTAGGTTGGGTTAGGTTAGTTTAGGTTAGGTTAGGTTAGGTTAGGTTGGGTTGGGTTGGGTTAGGTTAGGTTAGGTTAGGTAAGGATAATTTGGTTAGGTTAGGTTAGGTTAGGTTGGGTTGGGTGTTGTTGGGTTGGGTTGGGTTGGGTTAGGTTGGGTTAGGTTAGGTTAGGTTACGTTAGGTTAGGTTAGGTTAGGTTACGTTAGGTTACGTTAGGTTAGGTTAGGTCAGGTAAGGTTAGGTTACGTTAGAATAGGTTAGGTTAGGTTACGTTAGGTTAGGTTAAGTTAGGTTAGGTTAGGTTTGGTTAGGTTAGGTTAGGTTAGCTTAGGTTAGGTTAGGTTGGGTTGGGTTGGGTTAGGTTGGGTTAGGTTAGGTTAGGTTAGGTTAGGTTGGGTTAGGTTAGTTTAGGTTAGGTTAGGTTAGGTTAGGTTGGGTTGGGTTGGGTTAGGTTAGGTTAGGTTAGGTTAGGTTAGGTAAGGTTAGGTTAGGTTAGGTTAGGTTAGGTTAAGGTATGAACCGTCGTAAAACCGCATTAAACAATGTCACTTAGTGAGATGCAGTGTTTTTCACCTTTACAAGTTGGGAACTGTGATATCTAATGTGAAAGCGCTTGAAACCGTCGTAATGTTGTAGAAAGCAATGTAAAGTAGCGAGTAAAACGTTTTCTAACGATAGAAGTGCGAAGGTCATGTTAGGTTGAGTTATGTTAGTTTAAGCTAGGTAGCGTCGTGAAACTACCAAAAACAACGTCATCTAACGAGATAGTGTTGTTTTATTGCGAGTACGAAACTGCGGTAGGTGAAATGTTGTGAAAGCACACAAAACGGCATGAACAAGCCAAATACTGCGCGTTGTACCGTTACAACTGCGAAACTGCTATGTTGTGATATTCTCGTTAAAGCGCATGAAAGCATCTTGAAACCTTAAAGAACGATGTCATTTAGCGAGATACAGCGTTCTGTACTGCAATAAGTTGGTGAAAAACTGTGAGGTTATGCAAATATCCTAATTGTGAACGAAACAGTGTAATAGAGCGTTTTTTAATACAAGTGCGAATGTTAGGTTAGGTTAAGATATGAACCGTCGTAAAACCGCATTAATCAATGTCACTTAGTGAGATGCAGCGTTTTTCACCATTACAAGTCGGGAACTGCGATATCTAATGTGAAAGCGCTTGCAAACGTCGGTAGGTTAGGTTAGGTTAGGTTAGGTTACGTTAGGTTAGGTTAGGTTAGGTTTGGTTAGGTTAGGTTAGGTTAGGTTAGGGTATGTTAGGTAAGGTTTGGTTAGGTTAGGTTAGGTTGGTTTAGGTAAGGTTAGGTTAGGTTAAGATATGAACCGCGCTAAAACCGCATTAAACAATGTCACTTATTGAGATGCTGTGTTTTTCACCATTACAAGTCGGGAACTGCGATATCTAATGTGAAAGCGCATGAAACCGTCGTAATCTTGTAGAAAACATTGTAAAGTAGCGAATAAAACGTTTTCTAACGATAGAAGTGCGAAGGTTCGGTTAGTTTGAGTTATGTTAGTTTAAGCTAGGTAGCGTCGTGAAACCACCAAAAACGACGTCATCTAACGAGATAGTGTTGTTTTAATGCGAGTACGAAACTGCGATAGGTAAAATGTTGTGAAAGCACACAAAACGGCATGAACAAGCTAAATACTGCGTGTTGTACCGTTACAAGTGCGAAACTGCTATGTTGTGACATTCTCGGTAAAGCGCATGCAAGTATCGTGAAACCTTAAAGAACGATGTCATTTAGCGAGATACAGCGTTCTGTACTGTAATAAGTTGGTGAGAAACTGTGAGGTTAAGCAAATATCGTAATTGTGAACGAAACAGTGTAATTGAGCGTCTTTAGATACAAGTGCGAATGTTAGGTTAGGTTGACATATCAACCGTCGTAAAACCGCATTAAACAATGTCACTTAGTGAGATGTAGTGTTTTTCAACATTACAAGTCGGGAACTACGATATCTAATGTGAAAGCGCATGAAACCGTCGTAATCTTGTAGAAAACACTGTAAAGTTGCGAGTAAAACGTTTTCTAACGATAGAAGTGCGAAGGTTAGGTTAGGTTAGGTTAGTTTAGGCTAGGTAGCGTCGTGAAACTACCAAAAACGACGTCATCTAACGAGATAGTGTTGTTTTATTGCGAGTAATAAACTGCGATAGGTGAAATGCTGTGAATGCACACAAAACGGCATGAACAAGACAAATACTGCGTGTTGTACCGTTACAAGTGCGAAACTGCTATATTGTGATATTCTCGTTAAAGCGCATGCAAGCATCGTGAAACCTTAAAGAACAATGTCATTTAGCGAGATACAGCGTTCTGTACTGCAATAAGTTGGTGAAAAACTGTGAGGTTATGCAAATATCGTAATTGTGAACGAAACAGTGTAATAGAACGTTTTTCAATACAAGTACGAATGTTAGGTTAGGTTAAGATATGAACCGTCGTAAAACCGCATTAAACAATGTCACTTAGTGAGATGCAGTGTTTTTCACCATTACAAGTTGGGAACTGCGATATCTAACGTGAAAGCGCTTGCAAACGCCGTTAGGTTAGGTTAGGTTAGGTTAGGTTAGGTTAGGTTACGTTAGGTTAGGTTTGGTTAGGTTAGGTTAGGTTAGGTTATGTTAGGTTAGGTTGGTTTAGGTTAGGTTAG
Organism: Rhipicephalus microplus; assembly: GCF_043290135.1. NCBI lineage: Eukaryota > Metazoa > Arthropoda > Arachnida > Ixodida > Ixodidae > Rhipicephalus > Rhipicephalus microplus. Next base: position 1,598,347 of record NW_027464606.1, on the reverse strand, counting down.
GTTACGTTAGGTTAAGGTATGAACCGTCGTAAAACCGCAATAAACAATGTCACTTAGTGACATGCAGTGTTTTTCACCTTTACAAGTTGGGAACTGCGATATCTAATGTGAAAGCGCTTGAAACCGTCGTAATGTTGTAGAAAGCAATGTAAAGTAGCGAGTAAAACGTTTTCTAACGATAGAAGTGCGAAGGTTATGTTAGGTTGAGTTTTGTTAGTTTAAGCTAGGTAGCGTCGTGAAACCACCAAAAACGACGTCATCTAACGAGATAGTGTTGTTTTATTGCGAGTACGAAACTGCGATAAGTAAAATGTTGTGAAAGCACACAAAACGGCATGAACAAGCCAAATACTGCGTGTTGTACCGTTGCAAGTGCGAAAGTGCTATGTTGTGACATTCTCGGTAAAGCGCATGCAAGTATCGTGAAACCTTAAAGAACGATGTCATTTAGCGAGATACAGCGTTCTGTACTGTAATAAGTTGGTGAGAAACTGTGAGGTCAAGCAAATATCGTAATCGTGAACGAAACAGTGTAATTGAGCGCCTTTAGATACAAGTGCGAATGTTAGGTTAGGTTGACATATCAACCGTCGTAAAACCGCATTAAACAATGTCACTTAGTGAGATGTAGTGTTTTTCAACATTACAAGTCGGGAACTACGATATCTAATGTGAAAGCGCATGAAACCGTCGTAATCTTGTAGAAAACATTGTAAAGTGGCGAGTAAAACGTTTTCTAACGATAGAAGTGCGAAGGTTAGGTTAGGTTAGGTTAGGTTAGGTTATGTTAGGTTAGGTTAGGTTAGGTTAGGTTGGGTTAGGTTAGGTTAGGTTACGTTAGGTTAAGGTATGAACCGTCGTAAAACCGCAATAAACAATGTCACTTAGTGAGATGCAGTGTTTTTCACCTTTACAAGTTGGGAACTGCGATATCTAATGTGAAAGCGCTTGAAACCGTCGTAATGTTGTAGAAAGCAATGTAAAGTAGCGAGTAAAACGTTTTCTAACGATAGAAGTGCGAAGGGTATGTTAGGTTGAGTTATGTTAGTTTAAGCTAGGTAGCGTCATGAAACTACCAAAAACGACGTCATCTATCGAGATAGTGTTGTTTTATAGCGAGTATTAAACTGCGATAGGTGAAATGTTGTGAAAGCACACAAAACGGCATGAACAAGCCAAATACTGCGTGTTCTACCGTTACAAGTGCGAAACTGCTATATTGTGATATTCTCGTTAAAGCGCATGCAAGCATCGTGAAACCTTAAAGAACAATGTCATTTAGCGAGATACAGCGTTCTGTACTGCAATAAGTTGGTGAAAAACTGTGAGGTTATGCAAATATCGTAATTGTGAACAAAACAGTGTAATAGAGCGCTTTTAGATACATGTGCGAATGTTAGGTTAGGTTAAGATATGAACCGTGGTAAAACCGCTATAAACAATGTCAATTACTGAGATGCAGTGTTTTTCACCATTAAAAGTGGGGAACTGCGATATTTAATGTGAAAGCGCTTGCAACCATCGTTAGGTTAGGTTAGGTTAGCTTAGGTTAGGTTAGGTTAGATTAGGTTAGGTTGGGTTGAGTTGGGTTAGGTTAGGTTAGGTTAGGTTAGGTTAGGTTGGGTTAGGTCAGGTTAGGTTAGGTTAGGTTACGTTAGGTTAGGTTAGGTTACGTTAGGTTAGGTTAGGTTAGGTTACGTTAGGTTAGGTTAGGTTAGGTAAGGATAATTTGGTTAGGTTAGGTAAGGTTAGGTTAGGTTAGGTTAGGTTGGGTTGGGTGTTGTTGGGTTGGGTTGGGTTGGGTTAGGTTGAGTTAGGTTAGGTTAGGTTACGTAAGGTTAGGTTAGGTTGGTTACGTTAGGTTATGTTAGGTTAGGTTAGGTTACGTTAGGTTAGGTTAGGTCAGGTAAGGTTAGGTTACGTTAGAATAGGTTAGGTTAGGTTGCGTTAGGTTAGGTTAAGTAAGGTTAGGTTAGGTTTGGTTAGGTTAGGTTAGGTTAGGTTAGCTTAGGTTAGGTTAGGTTGGGTTGGGTTGGGTTAGGTTGGGTTAGGTTAGGTTAGGTTAGGTTAGGTTGGGTTAGGTTAGTTTAGGTTAGGTTAGGTTAGGTTATGTTGGGTTGGGTTGGGTTAGGTTAGGTTAGGTTAGGTAAGGTTAGGTTAGGTTAGGTTAGGTTAAGGTATGAACCGTCGTAAAACCGCATTAAACAATGTCACTTAGTGAGATGCAGTGTTTTTCACCTTTACAAGTTGGGAACTGTGATATCTAATGTGAAAGCGCTTGAAACCGTCGTAATGTTGTAGAAAGCAATGTAAAGTAGCGAGTAAAACGTTTTCTAACGATAGAAGTGCGAAGGTCATGTTAGGTTGAGTTATGTTAGTTTAAGCTAGGTAGCGTCGTGAAACTACCAAAAACAACGTCATCTAACGAGATAGTGTTGTTTTATTGCGAGTACGAAACTGCGATAGGTGAAATGTTGCTAAAGCACACAAAACGGCATGAACAAGCCAAATACTGCGTGTTGTACCGTTACAAGTGCGAAACTGCTTTGTTGTGATATCCTCGTTAAAGCGCATGCAAGCATCGTGAAACCTTAAAGAACGATGTCATTTAGCGAGATACAGCGTTCTGTACTGCAATAAGTTGGTGAAAAACTGTGAGGTTATGCAAATATCCTATGTTTGAACGAAACAGTGTAATAGAGCGTTTTTTAATACAAGTGCGAATGTTAGGTTAGGTTAAGATATGAACCGTCGTAAAACCGCATTAAACAATGTCACGTAGTGAGATGCAGTGTTTTTCACCATTACAAGTCGGGAACTGCGATATCTAATGTGAAAGCGCTTGCAAACGTCGTTAGGTTAGGTTAGGTTAGGTTAGGTCAGGTTACGTTAGTTTAGGTTAGGTTAGGTTTGGTTAGGTTAGGTTAGGTTAGGTTAGGTTAGGGTATGTTAGGTAAGGTTTGGTTAGGTTAGGTTAGGTTAGGGTGGTTTAGGTAAGGTTAGGTTAGGTTAAGATATGAACCGCGCTAAAACCGCATTAAACAATGTCACTTAGTGAGATGCTGTGCTTTTCACCATTACAAGTCGGGAACTGCGATATCTAATGTGAAAGCGCATGAAACCGTCGTAATCTTGTAGAAAACATTGTAAAGTAGCGAGTAAAACGTTTTCTAACGATAGAAGTGCGAAGGTTAGGTTAGGTTAGGTTGGTTTAAGCTAGGTAGCGTCGTGAAACTACCAAAAACTACGTCATCTAACGAGATAGTGTTGTTTTATAGCGAGTATTAAACTGCGATAGGTGAAATGTTGTGAAAGCACACAAAACGGCATGAACAAGCCAAATACTGCGTGTTCTACCGTTACAAGTGCGAAACTGCTATATTGTGATATTCTCGTTAAAGCGCATGCAAGCATCGTGAAACCTTAAAGAACAATGTCATTTAGCGAGATACAGCGTTCTGTACTGCAATAAGTTGGTGAAAAACTGTGAGGTTATGCAAATATCGTAATTGTGAACGAAACAGTGTAATAGAACGTTTTTCAATACAAGTACGAATGTTAGGTTAGGTTAAGATATGAACCGTCGTAAAACCGTATTAAACAATGTCACTTAGTGAGATGCAGTGTTTTTCACCATTACAAGTTGGGAACTGCGATATCTAATGTGAAAGCGCTTGCAAACGTCGTTAGGTTAGGTTAGGTTAGGTTACGTTAGGTTAGGTTTGGTTAGGTTAGGTTAGGTTAGGTTATGTTAGGTTAGGTTGGTTTAGGTTAGGTTAGGTTACGTTAGGTTAAGGTATGAACCGTCGTAAAACCGCAATAAACAATGTCACTTAGTGAGATGCAGTGTTTTTCACCTTTACAAGTTGGGAACTGCGATATCTAATGTGAAAGCGCTTGAAACCGTCGTAATGTTGTAGAAAGCAATGTAAAGTAGCGAGTAAAACGTTTTCTAACGATAGAAGTGCGAAGGTTATGTTAGGTTGAGTTATGTTAGTTTAAGCTAGGTAGCGTCGTGAAACCACCAAAAACGACGTCATCTAACGAGATAGTGTTGTTTTATTGCGAGTACGAAACTGCGATAGGTAAAATGTGAAAGCACACAAAACGGCATGAACAAGCCAAATACTGCGTGGTGACCGTTACAAGTGCGAAAGTGCTATGTTGTGACATTCTCGGTAAAGCGCATGCAAGTATCGTGAAACCTTAAAGAACGATGTCATTTAGCGAGATACAGCGTTCTGTACTGTAATAAGTTGGTGAGAAACTGTGAGGTCAAGCAAATATCGTAATTGTGAACGAAACAGTGTAATTGAGCGTCTTTAGATACAAGTGCGAATGTTAGGTTAGGTTGACATATCAACCGTCGTAAAACCGCATTAAACAATGTCACTTAGTGAGATGCAGTGTTTTTCACCATTAAAAGTGGGGAACTGCGATATTTAATGTGAAAGCGCTTGCAACCGTCATTAGGTTAGGTTAGGTTAGGTTAGGTTAGGTTAGGTTTGGTTAGGTTAGGTTAGGTTAGGTTAGATTAGGTTAGGTTGGGTTGAGTTGGGTTAGGTTAGGTTAGGTTAGGTTAGGTTGGGTTAGGTCAGGTTAGGTTAGGTTAGGTTACGTTAGGTTAGGTTAGGTTACGTTAGGTTAGGTTAGGTTAGGTTACGTTAGGTTAGGTTAGGTTAGGTAAGGATAATTTGGTTAGGTTAGGTAAGGTTAGGTTAGGTTAGGTTGGGTTGGGTGTTGTTGGGTTGGGTTGGGTTGGGTTAGGTTGGGTTAGGTTAGGTTAGGTTACATTAGGTTAGGTTAGGTTACGTTAGGTTATGTTAGGTTACGTTAGGTTACGTTAGGTTAGGTTAGGTCAGGTAAGGTTAGGTTACGTTAGAATAGGTTAGGTTAGGTTACGTTAGGTTAGGTTAAGTTAGGTTAGGTTAGGTTAGGTTAGGTTAGGTTGGGTTGGGTTGGGTTAGGTTGGGCTAGGTTAGGTTAGGTTAGGTTAGGTTGGGTTAGGTTAGTTTAGGTTAGGTTAGGTTAGGTTAGGTTGGGTTGGGTTAGGTTAGGTTAGGTTAGGTAAGGTTAGGTTAGGTTAGGTTAGGTTAGGTTAGGTTAAGGTATGAACCGTCGTAAAACCGCAATAAACAATGTCACTTAGTGAGATGCAGTGTTTTTCACCTTTACAAGTTGGGAACTGTGATATCTAATGTGAAAGCGCTTGAAACCGTCGTAATGTTGTAGAAAGCAATGTAAAGTAGCGAGTAAAACGTTTTCTAACGATAGAAGTGCGAAGGTCATGTTAGGTTGAGTTATGTTAGTTTAAGCTAGGTAGCGTCGTGAAACTACCAAAAACAACGTCATCTAACGAGATAGTGTTGTTTTATTGCGAGTACGAAACTGCGATAGGTGAAATGTTGTGAAAGCACACAAAACGGCATGAACAAGCCAAATACTGCGTGTTGTACCGTTACAAGTGCGAAACTGCTATGTTGTGATATTCTCGTTAAAGCGCATGAAAGCATCGTGAAACCTTAAAGAACGATGTCATTTAGCGAGATACAGCGTTCTGTACTGCAATAAGTTGGTGAAAAACTGTGAGGTTATGCAAATATCGTAATTGTGAACAAAACAGTGTAATAGAGCGCTTTTAGATACAAGTGCGAATGTTAGGTTAGGTTAAGATATGAACCGTGGTAAAACCGCATTAATCAATGTCACTTAGTGAGATGCAGTGTTTTTCACCATTACAAGTCGGGAACTGCGATATCTAATGTGAAAGCGCTTGCAAACGTCGTTAGGTTAGGTTAGGTTAGGTTAGGTTAGGTTACGTTAGGTTAGGTTAGGTTAGGTTAGGTTTGGTTAGGTTAGGTTAGGTTAGGTTGGGGTATGTTAGGTAAGGTTTGGTTAGGTTAGGTTAGGTTAGGTTGGTTTAGGTAAGGTTAGGTTAGGTTAAGATATGAACCGCGCTAAAACCGCATTAAAAATGTCACTTAGTGAGATGCTGTGTTTTTCACCATTACAAGTCGGGAACTGCGATATCTAATGTGAAAGCGCATGAAACCGTCGTAATCTTGTAGAAAACATTGTAAAGTAGCGAATAAAACGTTTTCTAACGATAGAAGTGCGAAGGTTCGGTTAGGTTAGGTTAGTTTAAGCTAGGTAGCGTCGTGAAACTACCAAAAACGACGTCATCTAACGAGATAGTGTTGTTTTATTGCGAGTATTAAACTGCGATAGGTGAAATGTTGTGAATGCACACAAAATGGCATGAACAAGCCAAATACTGCGTGTTCTACCGTTACAAGTGCGAAACTGCTATATTGTGATATTCTCGTTAAAGCGCATGCAGCATCGTGAAACCTTAAAGAACAATGTCATTTAGCGAGATACAGCGTTCTGTACTGCAATAAGTTGGTGAAAAACTGTGAGGTTATGCAAATATCGTAATTGTGAACGAAACAGTGTAATAGAGCGTTTTTCAATACAAGTACGAATGTTAGGTTAGGTTAAGATATGAACCGTCGTAAAACCGCATTAAACAATGTCACTTAGTGAGATGCAGTGTTTTTCACCATTACAAGCTGGGAACTGCGATATCTAATGTGAAAGCGCTTGCAAACGTTGTTAGGTTAGGTTAGGTTAGGTTAGGTTAGGTTACGTTAGGTTAGGTTTGGTTAGGTTAGGTTAGGTTAGGTTAGGTTGGGTTAGGTTAGGTTAGGTTACGTTAGGTTAAGGTATGAACCGTCGTAAAACCGCAATAAACAATGTCACTTAGTGAGATGCAGTGTTTTTCACCTTTACAAGTTGGGAACTGCGATATCTAATGTGAAAGCGCTTGAAACCGTCGTAATGTTGTAGAAAGCAATGTAAAGTAGCGAGTAAAACGTTTTCTAACGATAGAAGTGCGAAGGTTATGTTAGGTTGAGTTATGTTAGTTTAAGCTAGGTAGCGTCGTGAAACCACCAAAAACGACGTCATCTAACGAGATAGTGTTGTTTTATTGCGAGTACGAAACTGCGATAGGTAAAATGTTGTGAAAGCACACAAAAAGGCATGAACAAGCCAAATACTGCGTGTTGTACCGTTACAAGTGCGAAAGTGCTATGTGACATTCTCGGTAAAGCGCATGCAAGTATCGTGAAACCTTAAAGAACGATGTCATTCAGCGAGATACAGCGTTCTGTACTGTAATAAGTTGGTGAGAAACTGTGAGGTCAAGCAAATATCGTAATTGTGAACGAAACAGTTTAATTGAGCGTCTTTAGATACAAGTGCGAATGTTAGGTTAGGTTGACATGTCAACCGTCGTAAAACCGCATTAAACAATGTCACTTAGTGAGATGTAGTGTTTTTCAACATTACAAGTCGGGAACTACGATATCTAATGTGAAAGCGCATGAAACCGTCGTAATTTTGTAGAAAACATTGTAAAGTGGCGAGTAAAACGTTTTCTAACGATAGAAGTGCGAAGGTTAGGTTAGGTTAGGTTAGTTTAAGCTAGGTAGCGTCATGAAACCACCAAAAACGACGTCATCTAACGAGATAGCGTTGTTTTATTGCGAGTACGAAACTGCGATAAGTAAAATGTTGTGAAAGCACACAAAACGGCATGAACAAGCCAAATACTGCGTGTTGTACCGTTACAAGTGCGAAAGTGCTATGTTGTGACATTCTCGGTAAAGCGCATGCAAGTATCGTGAAACCTTAAAGAACGATGTCATTTAGCGAGATACAGCGTTCTGTACTGTAATAAGTTGGTGAGAAACTGTGAGGTCAAGCAAATATCGTAATTGTGAACGAAACAGTGTAATTGAGCGTCTTTAGATACAAGTGCGAATGTTAGGTTAGGTTGACATGTCAACCGTCGTAAAACCGCATTAAACAATGTCACTTAGTGAGATGTAGTGTTTTTCAACATTACAAGTCGGGAACTACGACATCTAATGTGAAAGCGCATGAAACCGTCGTAATCTTGTAGAAAACATTGTAAAGTGGCGAGTAAAACGTTTTCTAACGATAGAAGTGCGAAGGTTAGGTTAGGTTAGGTTAGTTTAAGCTAGGTAGCGTCATGAAACTACCAAAAACGACGTCATCTAACGAGATAGTGTTGTTTTATTGCGAGTATTAAACTGCAATAGGTGAAATGTTGTGAATGCACACAAAACGGCATGAACAAGCCAAATACTGCGTGTTCTACCGTTACAAGTGCGAAACTGCTATATTGTGATATTCTCGTTAAAACGCATGCAAGCATCGTGAAACCTTAAAGAACGATGTCATTTAGCGAGATACAGCGTTCTGTACTGCAATGAGTTGGTGAAAAACTGTGATGTTATGCAAATATCGTAATTGTGAACGAAACAGTGTAATAGAGCGTTTTTCTATACAAGTACGAATGTTAGGTTAGGTTAAGATATGAACCGTCGTAAAACCGCATTAAACAATGTCACTTAGTGAGATGCAGTGTTTTTCACCATTACAAGTTGGGAACTGCGATATCTAATGTGAAAGCGCTTGCAAACGTCGTTAGGTTAGGTTAGGTGAGGTGAGGTTAGGTTACGTTAAGTTAGGTTTGGTTAGGTTAGGTTAGGTTAGGTTATGTTAGGTTAGGTTGGGTTAGGTTAGGTTAGGTTACGTTAGGTTAAGGTATGAACCGTCGTAAAACCGCAATAAACAATGTCACTTAGTGAGATGCAGTGTTTTTCACCTTTACAAGTTGGGAACTGCGATATCTAATGTGAAAGCGCTTGAAACCGTCGTAATGTTGTAGAAAGCAATGTAAAGTAGCGAGTAAGACGTTTTCTAACGATAGAAGTGCGAAGGTCATGTTAGGTTGAGTTATGTTAGTTTAAGCTAGGTAGCGTCGTGAAACTACCAAAAACAACGTCATCTAACGAGATAGTGTTGTTTTATTGCGAGTACGAAACTGCGATAGGTGAAATGTTGTGAAAGCACACAAAACGGCATGAACAAGCCAAATACTGCGTGTTGTACCGTTACAAGTGCGAAACTGCTATGTTGTGATATTCTCGTTAAAGCGCATGCAAGTATCGTGAAACCTTAAAGAACGATGTCATTTAGCGAGATACAGCGTTCTGTACTGTAATAAGTTGGTGAGAAACTGTGAGGTCAAGCAAATATCGTAATTGTGAACGAAACAGTGTAATTGAGCGTCTTTAGATACAAGTGCGAATGTTAGGTTAGGTTGACATATCAACCGTCGTAAAACCGCATTAAACAATGTCACTTAGTGAGATGTAGTGCTTTTCAACATTACAAGTCGGGAACTACGATATCTAATGTGAAAGCGCATGAAACCGTCGTAATCTTGTAGAAAACATTGTAAAGTTGCGAGTAAAACGTTTTCTAACGATAGAAGTGCGAAGGTTAGGTTAGGTTAGGTTAGTTTAAGCTAGGTAGCGTCGTGAAACTACCAAAAACGACGTCATCTAACGAGATAGTGTTGTTTTATTGCGAGTATTAAACTGCGATAGGTGAAATGTTGTGAATGCACACAAAACGGCATGAACAAGCCAAATACTGCGTGTTCTACCGTTACAAGTGCGAAACTGCTATATTGTGATATTCTCGTTAAAGCGCATGCAAGCATCGTGAAACCTTAAAGAACAATGTCATTTAGCGAGATATAGCGTTCTGTACTGCAATAAGTTGATGAAAAACTGTGAGGTTATGCAAATATCGTAATTGTGAACGAAACAGTGTAATAGAGCGTTTTTCAATACAAGTACGAATGTTAGGTTAGGTTAAGATATGAACCGTCGTAAAACCGCATTAAACAATGTCACTTAGTGAGATGCAGTGTTTTTCACCATTACAAGTTGGGAACTGCGATATCTAATGTGAAAGCGCTTGCAAACGTCGTTAGGTTAGGTTACGTTAGGTTAGGTTAGGTTAGGTTTGGTTAGGTTAGGTTAGGTTAGGTTAGGGTATGTTAGGTAAGGTTTGGTTAGGTTAGGTTAGGTTAGGTTTGGTTAGGTTAGGTTAGGTTAGCTTAGGTTAGGTTAGGTTGGGTTGGGTTGGGTTAGGTTGGGTTAGGTTAGGTTAGGTTAGGTTAGGTTGGGTTAGGTTAGTTTAGGTTAGGTTAGGTTAGGTTGGGTTGGGTTGGGTTGGGTTGGGTTAGGTTAGGTTAGGTAAGGTTAGGTTAGGTTAGGTTAAGGTATGAACCGTCGTAAGACCGCATTAAACAATGTCACTTAGTGAGATGCAGTGTTTCTCACCTTTACAAGTTGGGAACTGTGATATCTAAAGTGAAAGCGCTTGAAACCGTCGTAATGTTGTAGAAAGCAATGTAAAGTAGCGAGTAAAACGTTTTCTAACGATAGAAGTGCGAAGATCATGTTAGGTTGAGTTATGTTAGTTTAAGCTAGGTAGCGTCGTGAAACTACCAAAAACAACGTCATCTAACGAGATAGTGTTGTTTTATTGCGAGTACGAAACTGCGATAGGTGAAATGTTGTGAAAGCACACAAAACGGCATGAACAAGCCAAATACTGCGGGTTGTACCGTTACAAGTGCGAAACTGCTATGTTGTGATATTCTCGTTAAAGCGCATGCAAGCATCGTGAAACCCTAAAGAACGATGTCATTTAGCGAGATACAGCGTTCTGTACTGCAATAAGTTGGTGAAAAACTGTGAGGTTATGCAAATATCCTAATTGTGAACGAAACAGTGTAATAGAGCGTTTTTTAATACAAGTGCGAATGTTAGGTTAGGTTAAGATATGAACCGTCGTAAAATCGCATTAAACAATGTCACTTAGTGATATGTAGTGTTTTTCAACATTACAAGTCGGGAACTACGATATCTAATGTGAAAGCGCATGAAACCGTCGTAATCTTGTAGAAAACATTGTAAAGTGGCGAGTAAAACTTTTTCTAACGATAGAAGTGCGAAGGTTAGGTTAGGTTAGGTTAGTTTAAGCTAGGTAGCGTCGTGAAACTACCAAAAACGACGTCATCTAACGAGATAGTGTTGTTTTATAGCGAGTATTAAACTGCGATAGGTGAAATGTTGTGAAAGCACACAAAACGGCATGAACAAGCCAAATACTGCGTGTTCTACCGTTACAAGTGCGAAACTGCTATATTGTGATATTCTCGTTAAAGCGCATGCAAGCATCGTGAAACCTTAAAGAACAATGTCATTTAGCGAGATACAGCGTTCTGTACTGCAATAAGTTGGTGAAAAACTGTGAGGTTATGCAAATATCGTAATTGTGAACGAAACAGTGTAATTAAGCGTCTTTAGATACAAGTGCGAATGTTAGGTTAGGTTGACATATCAACCGTCGTAAAACCGCATTAAACAATGTCACTTAGTGAGATGTAGTGTTTTTCAACATTACAAGTCGGGAACTACGATATCTAATGTGAAAGCGCATGAAACCGTCGTAATCTTGTAGAAAATATTGTAAAGTTGCGAGTAAAACGTTTTCTAACGATAGAAGTGCGAAGGTTAGGTTAGGTTAGGTTAGTTTAAGCTAGGTAGCGTCGTGAAACTACTAAAAACGACGTCATCTAACGAGATAGTGTTGTTTTATTGCGAGTATTAAACTGCGATAGGTGAAATGTTGCGAATGCACACAAAACGGCATGAACAAGCCAAATACTGCGTGTTCTACCGTTACAAGTGCGAAACTGCTATATTGTGATATTCTCGTTAAAGCGCATGCAAGCATCGTGAAACCTTAAAGAACAATGTCATTTAGCGAGATACAGCGTTCTGTACTGCAATAAGTTGGTGAAAAACTGTGAGGTTATGCAAATATCGTAATTGTGAACGAAACAGTGTAATTGAGCGTCTTTAGATACAAGTGCGAATGTTAGGTTAGGTTGACATATCAACCGTCGTAAAACCGCATTAAACAATGTCACTTAGTGAGATGTAGTGTTTTTCAACATTACAAGTCGGGAACTACGATATCTAATGTGAAAGCGCATGAAACCGTCGTAATCTTGTAGAAAACATTGTAAAGTGGCGAGTAAAACGTTTTCTAACGATAGAAGTGCGAAGGTTAGGTTAGGTTAGGTTAGTTTAAGCTAGGTAGCGTCATGAAACTACCAAAAACGACGTCATCTAACGAGATAGTGTTGTTTTATAGCGAGTATTAAACTGCGATACGTGAAATGTTGTGAAAGCACACAAAACGGCATGAACAAGCCAAATACTGCGTGTTGTACCGTTACAAGTGCGAAACTGCTATATTGTGATATTCTCGTTAAAGCGCATACAAGCATCGTGAAACCTTAAAGAACAATGTCATTTAGCGAGATACAGCATTCTGTACTGCAATAAGTTGGTGAAAAACTGTGAGGTTATGCAAATATCGTAATTGTGAACAAAACAGTGTAATAGAGCGTTTTTCAATACAAGTACGAATGTTAGGTTAGGTTAAGATATGAACCGTCGTAAAACCGCATTAAACAATGTCACTTAGTGAGATGCAGTGTTTTTCACCATTACAAGTTGGGAACTGCGATATCTAATGTGAAAGCGCTTGAAACCGTCGTAATGTTGTAGAAAGCAATGTAAAGTAGCGAGTAAAACGTTTTCTAACGATAGAAGTGCGAAGGTTATGTTAGGTTGAGTTATGTTAGTTTAAGCTAGGTAGCGTCGTGAAACCACCAAAAACGACGTCATCTAACGAGATAGTGTTGTTTTATTGCGAGTACGAAACTGCGATAGGTAAAATGTTGTGAAAGCACACAAAACGGCATGAACAAGCCAAATACTGCGTGTTGTACCGTTACAAGTGCGAAAGTGCTATGTTGTGACATTCTCGGTAAAGCGCATGCAAGTATCGTGAAACCTTAAAGAACGATGTCATTTAGCGAGATACAGCGTTCTGTACTGTAATAAGTTGGTGAGAAACTGTCAGGTCAAGCAAATATCGTAATTGTGAACGAAACAGTGTAATTGAGCGTCTTTAGATACAAGTGCGAATGTTAGGTTAGGTTGACATGTCAACCGTCGTAAAACCGCATTAAACAATGTCACTTAGTGAGATGTAGTGTTTTTCAACATTACAAGTCGGGAACTACGATATCTAATGTGAAAGCGCATGAAACCGTCGTAATCTTGTAGAAAACATTGTAAAGTGGCGAATAAAACGTTTTCTAACGATAGAAGTGCGAAGGTTAGGTTAGGTTAGGTTAGTTTAAGCTAGGTAGCGTCATGAAACTACCAAAAACGACGTCATCTAACGAGATAGTGTTGTTTTATAGCGAGTATTAAACTGCGATAGGTGAAATGTTGTGAAAGCACACAAAACGGCATGAACAAGCCAAATACTGCGTGTTCTACCGTTACAAGTGCGAAACTGCTATATTGTGATATTCTCGTTAAAGCGCATGCAAGCATCGTGAAACCTTAAAGAACAATGTCATTTAGCGAGATACAGCGTTCTGTACTGCAATAAGTTGGTGAAAAACTGTGAGGTTATGCAAATATCGTAATTGTGAACAAAACAGTGTAATAGAGCGCTTTTAGATACAAGTGCGAATGTTAGGTTAGGTTAAGATATGAACCGTCGTAAAACCGCATTAAACAATGTCAATTACTGAGATGCAGTGTTTTTCACCATTAAAAGTGGGGAACTGCGATATTTAATGTGAAAGCGCTTGCAACCGTCGTTAGGTTAGGTTAGGTTAGGTTAGGTTTGGTTAGGTTAGGTTAGGTTAGGTTAGGTTAGATTAGGTTAGGTTGGGTTGAGTTGGGTTAGGTTAGGTTAGGTTAGGTTAGGTTGGGTTAGGTCAGGTTAGGTTAGGTTAGGTTACGTTAGGTTAGGTTAGGTTACGTTAGGTTAGGTTAGGTTAGGTTACGTTAGGTTAGGTTAGGTTAGGTAAGGATAATTTGGTTAGGTTAGGTAAGGTTAGGTTAGGTTAGGTTAGGTTGGGTTGGGTGTTGTTGGGTTGGGTTGGGTTGGGTTAGGTTGGGTTAGGTTAGGTTAGGTTACGTTAGGTTAGGTTAGGTTAGGTTACGTTAGGTTATGTTAGGTTAGGTTAGGTTAGGTTACGTTAGAATAGGTTAGGTTAGGTTACGTTAGGTTAGGTTAAGTAAGGTTAGGTTAGGTTTGGTTAGGTTAGGTTAGGTTAGCTTAGGTTAGGTTAGGTTGGGTTGGGTTGGGTTAGGTTGGGTTAGGTTAGGTTAGGTTAGGTTAGGTTGGGTTAGGTTAGTTTAGGTTAGGTTAGGTTAGGTTAAGGTATGAACCGTCGTAAAACCGCATTAAACAATGTCACTTAGTGAGATGCAGTGTTTCTCACCTTTACAAGTTGGGAACTGTGATATCTAAAGTGAAAGCGCTTGAAACCGTCGTAATGTTGTAGAAAGCAATGTAAAGTAGCGAGTAAAACGTTTTCTAACGATAGAAGTGCGAAGATCATGTTAGGTTGAGTTATGTTAGTTTAAGCTAGGTAGCGTCGTGAAACCACCTAAAACAACGTCATCTAACAAGATAGTGTTGTTTTATTGCGAGTACGAAACTGCGATAGGTGAAATGTTGTGAAAGCACACAAAACGGCATGAACAAGCCAAATACTGCGTGTTGTACCGTTACAAGTGCGAAACTGCTATGTTGTGATATTCTCGTTAAAGCGCATGCAAGCATCGTGAAATCTTAAAGAACGATGTCATTTAGCGAGATACAGCGTTCTGTACTGCAATAAGTTGGTGAAAAACTGTGAGGTTATGCAAATATCCTAATTGTGAACGAAACAGTGTAATAGAGCGTTTTTTATTACAAGTGCGAATGTTAGGTTAGGTTAAGATATGAACCGTCGTAAAACCGCATTAAACAATGTCACTTAGTGAGATGCAGTGTTTTTCACCATTACAAGTCGGGAACTGCGATATCTAATGTGAAAGCGCTTGCAAACGTCGTTAGGTTAGGTTAGGTTAGGTTAGGTTAGGTTTGGTTAGGTTAGGTTAGGTTAGGTTAGGTTAGGGTATGTTAGGTAAGGTTTGGTTAGGTTAGGTTAGGTTAGGTTGGTTTAGGTAAGGTTAAGTTAGGTTAAGATATGAACCGCGCTAAAACCGCATTAAACAATGTCACTTATTGAGATGCTGTGTTTTTCACCATTACAAGTCGGGAACTGCGATATCTAATGTGAAAGCGCATGAAACCGTCGTAATCTTGTAGAAAATATTGTAAAGTAGCGAATAAAACGTTTTCTAACGATAGAAGTGCGAAGGTTCGGTTAGTTTGAGCAAGGTAGCGTCGTGAAACCACCAAAAACGACGTCATCTAACGAGATAGTGTTGTTTTATTGCGAGTACGAAACTGCGATAGGTAAAATGTTGTGAAAGCACACAAAACGGCATGAACAAGCCAAATACTGCGTGTTGTACCGTTACAAGTGCGAAAGTGCTATGTTGTGACATTCTCGGTAAAGCGCATGCAAGTATCGTGAAACCTTAAAAAACGATGTCATTTAGCGAGATACAGCGTTCTGTACTGTAATAAGTTGGTGAGAAACTGTGAGGTCAAGCAAATATCGTAATTGTGAACGAAACAGTGTAATTGAGCGTCTTTAGATACAAGTGCGAATGTTAGGTTAGGTTGACATATCAACCGTCGTAAAATCGCATTAAACAATGTCACTTAGTGAGATGTAGTGTTTTTCAACATTACAAGTCGGGAACTACGATATCTAATGTGAAAGCGCATGAAACCGTCGTAATCTTGTAGAAAACATTGTAAAGTGGCGAGTAAAACTTTTTCTAACGATAGAAGTGCGAAGGTTAGGTTAGGTTAGGTTAGTTTAAGCTAGGTAGCGTCGTGAAACTACCAAAAACGACGTCATCTAACGAGATAGTGTTGTTTTATAGCGAGTATTAAACTGCGATAGGTGAAATGTTGTGAAAGCACACAAAACGGCATGAACAAGCCAAATACTGCGTGTTCTACCGTTACAAGTGCGAAACTGCTATATTGTGATATTCTCGTTAAAGCGCATGCAAGCATCGTGAAACCTTAAAGAACAATGTCATTTAGCGAGATACAGCGTTCTGTACTGCAATAAGTTGGTGAAAAACTGTGAGGTTATGCAAATATCGTAATTGTGAACGAAACAGTGTAATTAAGCGTCTTTAGATACAAGTGCGAATGTTAGGTTAGGTTGACATATCAACCGTCGTAAAACCGCATTAAACAATGTCACTTAGTGAGATGTAGTGTTTTTCAACATTACAAGTCGGGAACTACGATATCTAATGTGAAAGCGCATGAAACCGTCGTAATCTTGTAGAAAATATTGTAAAGTTGCGAGTAAAACGTTTTCTAACGATAGAAGTGCGAAGGTTAGGTTAGGTTAGGTTAGTTTAAGCTAGGTAGCGTCGTGAAACTACTAAAAACGACGTCATCTAACGAGATAGTGTTGTTTTATTGCGAGTATTAAACTGCGATAGGTGAAATGTTGCGAATGCACACAAAACGGCATGAACAAGCCAAATACTGCGTGTTCTACCGTTACAAGTGCGAAACTGCTATATTGTGATATTCTCGTTAAAGCGCATGCAAGCATCGTGAAACCTTAAAGAACAATGTCATTTAGCGAGATACAGCGTTCTGTACTGCAATAAGTTGGTGAAAAACTGTGAGGTTATGCAAATATCGTAATTGTGAACGAAACAGTGTAATTGAGCGTCTTTAGATACAAGTGCGAATGTTAGGTTAGGTTGACATATCAACCGTCGTAAAACCGCATTAAACAATGTCACTTAGTGAGATGTAGTGTTTTTCAACATTACAAGTCGGGAACTACGATATCTAATGTGAAAGCGCATGAAACCGTCGTAATCTTGTAGAAAACATTGTAAAGTGGCGAGTAAAACGTTTTCTAACGATAGAAGTGCGAAGGTTAGGTTAGGTTAGGTTAGTTTAAGCTAGGTAGCGTCATGAAACTACCAAAAACGACGTCATCTAACGAGATAGTGTTGTTTTATAGCGAGTATTAAACTGCGATACGTGAAATGTTGTGAAAGCACACAAAACGGCATGAACAAGCTAAATACTGCGTGTTGTACCGTTACAAGTGCGAAACTGCTATATTGTGATATTCTCGTTAAAGCGCATACAAGCATCGTGAAACCTTAAAGAACAATGTCATTTAGCGAGATACAGCGTTCTGTACTGCAATAAGTTGGTGAAAAACTGTGAGGTTATGCAAATATCGTAATTGTGAACAAAACAGTGTAATAGAGCGCTTTTAGATACAAGTGCGAATGTTAGGTTAGGTTAAGATATGAACCGTCGTAAAACCGCATTAAACAATGTCAATTACTGAGATGCAGTGTTTTTCACCATTAAAAGTGGGGAACTGCGATATTTAATGTGAAAGCGCTTGAAACCGTCGTTAGGTTAGGTTAGGTTAGGTTAGGTTAGGTTTGGTTAGGTTTGGTTAGGTTAGGTTAGGTTAGGTTAGATTAGGTTAGGTTGGGTTGAGTTGGGTTAGGTTAGGTTAGGTTAGGTTAGGTTGGGTTAGGTCAGGTTAGGTTAGGTTAGGTTACGTTAGGTTAGGTTAGGTTACGTTAGGTTAGGTTAGCTTAGGTTACGTTAGGTTGGGTTAGGTTAGGTAAGGATAATTTGGTTAGGTTAGGTAAGGTTAGGTTAGGTTAGGTTAGGTTGGGTTGGGTTGGGTTGGGTTAGGTTGGGTTAGGTTAGGTTAGGTTACGTTAGGTTAGGTTAGGTTAGGTTACGTTAGGTTATGTTAGGTTAGGTTAGGTTACGTTAGGTTACGTTAGCTCAGGTAAGGTTAGGTTACGTTAGAATAGGTTAGGTTAGGTTACGTTAGGTTAGGTTAAGTAAGGTTAGGTTAGGTTTGGTTAGGTTAGGTTAGGTTAGCTTAGGTTAGGTTAGGTTGGGTTGGGTTGGGTTAGGTTGGGTTAGGTTAGGTTAGGTTAGGTTAGGTTGGGTTAGGTTAGTTTAGGTTAGGTTAGGTTAGGTTAGGTTGGGTTGGGTTGGGTTGGGTTAGGTTAGGTTAGGTTAGGTAAGGTTAGGTTAGGTTAGGTTAAGGTATGAACCGTCGTAAAACCGCATTAAACAATGTCACTTAGTGAGATGCAGTGTTTTTCACCTTTACAAGTTGGGAACTGTGATATCTAAAGTGAAAGCGCTTGAAACCATCGTAATGTTGTAGAAAGCAATGTAAAGTAGCGAGTAAAACGTTTTCTAACGATAGAAGTGCGAAGGTCATGTTAGGTTGAGTTATGTTAGTTTAAGCTAGGTAGCGTCGTGAAACTACCAAAAACAACGTCATCTAACGAGATAGTGTTGTTTTATTGCGAGTACGAAACTGCGATAGGTGAAATGTTGTGAAAGCACACAAAACGGCATGAACAAGCCAAATACTGCGTGTTGTACCGTTACAAGTGCGAAACTGCTATGTTGTGATATTCTCGTTAAAGCGCATGCAAGCATCGTGAAACCTTAAAGAACGATGTCATTTAGCGAGATACAGCGTTCTGTACTGCAATAAGTTGGTGAAAAACTGTGAGGTTATGCAAATATCCTAATTGTGAACGAAACAGTGTAATAGAGCGTTTTTTAATACAAGTGCGAATGTTAGGTTAGGTTAAGATATGAACCGTCGTAAAACCGCATTAAACAATGTCACTTAGTGAGATGCAGTTTTTTTCACCATTACAAGTCGGGAACTGCGATATCTAATGTGAAAGCGCTTGCAAACGTCGTTAGGTTAGGTTAGGTTAGGTTAGGTTGGGTTAGGTTACGTTAGGTTAGGTTAGGTTAGGTTAGGTTTGGTTAGGTTAGGTTAGGTTAGGTTTTCCGTGAAACTGATGCAGACACAGCGTATAATGTTTTCATCGAACGTTTTAGTGAAGCCTACAACAAGTGCTTTCCGCTCAAAGCAAAATGCAGACCACGCAAGGCAAGAAAGCCTTGGATTACTTCGGAATGCCTTCAAGCTATAAAAGTAAAAAATGCACTTTACCAGAAATTTCTAATATCTAGAGACAAAGAAGACTTGAAGACATTTAGAAAACATAGAAATACTACAAACTCCTTATTAAGGAAAAGCAAACTTGAATATTTTAGCAACCTTTTCAGCCCTGAAAAAACCAAAACGTCCGAAGCCATCTGGAAAAAGTTAAACATGTTGCTCCACCCACACTCGGATGATAGCACATACCCGACTAAACTCATTGTAGACAACCGCGTTCTAACTGGTGATGACCTTGCTGAAGCTTTCAATAAATTCTTTACCTCTATTGGAGAGAGCTCACACGACAATAATTTTGCGCGATTCATGGGTTCGCAAGTAGGCGAAAGTGCATTTCTATTTCCAGTGACTACACAGGAGGTTACGGCAGATTTCATGTCACTAAAGAATAGCAGGTGTTGTGACGTAGATGGCCTGGAAATCCGTCCAGTTAAGCATGTTATTCATGTCATATCTCCTATTTTAGAATACATCATTAACTTAATCTTCTCATTGGGCACGTTTCCTAGTCGTCTTCAGATAGCCAAAGTTTCTATTATTTTCAAAGGTGGTGACAAAAATAGCATGACCAATTACAGACCAATTTCTATTTTACCTGTATTTTCTAAAGTAATTGAAAAGTTGTTACATAAACGAATAGTGTCATTCTTAACCAAGCACCACATTATGACGCCTTTTCAATTTGGTTTCACAAAGCAGCGCTCAACAGAAACTGCCCTACTAATGCAAAAAGAAATCATACTCGATGCATTTGAAAAGGAAATATATACACTTGGAATTTTTGTAGATTTCTCAAAAGCATTTGACAGAATCAACCACATTACATTAATTAAAAAACTAGAACACTACGGTTTTCGGGGGAACTTTATAAGTGTCATAAAAACCTATTTGAAATACCGACAGCAAAAAGTAGATATAAATGGCTACGCATCTAGTTTTAAAAAACTGTCACATGGCGTGCCCCAAGGAAGTATTCTGGGTCCCCTGCTTTTTAATCTGTATGTGAACGACTTGACAAACATCGATAACAATACAACATTTATTATTTATGCAGATGATACCAGCTTATTTTTTAAAGACTGCGATTTGCATAAACTAGTTGACAAAGCAAATAGTGTCTTGAAACTGCTGCACATTTGGAGCATAAGAAATTCGCTAATTATAAACACCTCAAAAACAAAATCTGTGCTCTTTCGTCCAATAAATAAGCCCGTAAACTGCGATTTATCATTAGTGATTGGCTCAGAATCTATAAGGATTGAACCGATAGTGAAAACTCTTGGAGTTTTTTTCCACGAAAACATGCTATGGAAGGATCAGGCTGAGTTTGTCCATGCTAAACTTTCTCGTACTGTAGGTATCTTATCGCGCTTACGTTTTCTCTTGCCACAAAAAATTAAACTCTTACTATATAATTCGCTATTTTTATCTACATTAAGCTATTGCTATCTAGTATGGGGCACCACATCGGAAAAGAACTTAGGCCGAATATATAGATTACAGAAAAAGGCTGTGCGCATAATTACAGGTGTTCCTCGCGATGAACATTCCAAACCCATTTTCGAAGCCCTTAATTTACAACCAATGCCTGAGATATACAATACAATTTTAATGAAGCGATATCGTACTTCCTTAAAGAATCATGACTCTTTTCTTACTGATTTAGCGCGTTTGACACCCTATACCTGCCCCTATAGCACACGAGCTACCGATGACTGGAAAATTCCTTACACACGTACTAACTATGGTCGCCAGATGATGAGCTACTTACTGCCACTAACCTTAAACAGTTTCTTACAATAAACCATTTATACTGCTCCGTTCTGTAAATGTTTTTCAACGTGTTAATAAAATGCAAATCGGCATGACCTTGAAGTACATGTTTTGATATTGTATAATAACTGATGATCTCATGCTGCTGTTGCTGTTGCTATGTTGTCAAATGGTGCGAAAGCCTTCGTCAAGCCTTAATGGCTTTTTGCTTTCGCCCCACAGCATCACTGTTGTGACTTTTGTAATGTCTCCTGTGATGTCGGAATAAACTGAATTGAATTGAATAGGTTAGGTTAGGGTATGTTAGGTAAGGTTTGGTTAGGTTAGGTTAGGTTAGGTTGGTTTAGGTAAGGTTAGGTTAGGTTAAGATATGAACCGCGCTAAAACCGCATTAAACAATGTCACTTAGTGAGATGCTGTGTTTTTCACCATTACAAGTCGGGAACTGCGATATCTAATGTGAAAGCGCATGAAACCGTCGTAATCTTGTAGAAAACATTGTAAAGTAGCGAATAAAACGTTTTCTAACGATAGAAGTGCGAAGGTTCGGTTAGTTTGAGCTAGGTAGCGTCGTGAAACCACCAAAAACGACGTCATCTAACGAGATAGTGTTGTTTTATTGCGAGTACGAAACTGCGATAGGTAAAATGTTGTGAAAGCACACAAAACGGCATGAACAAGCCAAATACTGCGTGTTGTACCGTTACAAGTGCGAAAGTGCTATGTTGTGACATTCTCGGTAAAGCGCATGCAAGTATCGTGAAACCTTAAAGAACGATGTCATTTAGCGAGATACAGCGTTCTGTACTGTAATAAGTTGGTGAGAAACTGTGAGGTCAAGCAAATATCGTAATTGTGAACGAAACAGTGTAATTGAGCGTCTTTAGATACAAGTGCGAATGTTAGGTTAGGTTGACATATCAACCGTCGTAAAACCGCATTAAACAATGTCACTTAGTGAGATGTAGTGTTTTTCAACATTACAAGTCGGGAACTACGATATCTAATGTGAAAGCGCATGAAACCGTCGTAATCTTGTAGAAAACATTGTAAATTAGCGAGTAAAACGTTTTCTAACGATAGAAGTGCGAAGGTTAGGTTAGGTTAGGTTAGTTTAAGCTAGGTAGCGTCGTGAAACTACCAAAAACGACGTCATCTAACGAGATAGTGTTGTTTTATAGCGAGTATTAAACTGCGATAGGTGAAATGTTGTGAAAGCACACAAAACGGCATGAACAAGCCAAATACTGCGTGTTCTACCGTTACAAGTGCGAAACTGCTATATTGTGATATTCTCGTTAAAGCGCATGCAAGCATCGTGAAACCTTAAAGAACAATGTCATTTAGCGAGATACAGCGTTCTGTACTGCAATAAGTTGGTGAAAAACTGTGAGGTTATGCAAATATCGTAATTGTGAACAAAACAGTGTAATAGAGCGTTTTTAGATACAAGTGCGAATGTTAGGTTAGGTTAAGATATGAACCGTCGTAAAACCGCATTAAACAATGTCAATTACTGAGATGCAGTGTTTTTCACCATTAAAAGTGGGGAACTGCGATATTTAATGTGAAAGCGCTTGCAACCGTCGTTAGGATAGGTTAGGTTAGGTTAGGTTAGGTTAGGTTTGGTTAGGTTAGGTTAGGTTAGGTTAGGTTAGATTAGGTTAGGTTGGGTTGAGTTGGGTTAGGTTAGGTTAGGTTAGGTTAGGTTGGGTTAGGTCAGGTTAGGTTAGGTTAGGTTACGTTAGGTTAGGTTAGGTTACGTTAGGTTAGGTTACGTTAGCTTAGGTTAGGTTAGGTAAGGATAATTTGGTTAGGTTAGGTAAGGTTAGGTTAGGTTAGGTTAGGTTGGGTTGGGTGTTGTTGGGTTGGGTTGGGTTGGGTTAGGTTGGGTTAGGTTAGGTTAGGTTACGTTAGGTTAGGTTAGGTTAGGTTACGTTAGGTTATGTTAGGTTAGGTTAGGTTACGTTAGGTTAGGTTAGGTCAGGTAAGGTTAGGTTACGTTAGAATAGGTTAGGTTAGGTTACGTTAGGTTAGGTTACGTTAGGTTAGGTTAAGTTAGGTTAGGTTAGGTTAGGTTTGGTTAGGCTAGGTTAGGTTAGCTTAGGTTAGGTTAGGTTGGGTTGGGTTGGGTTAGGTTGGGTTAGGTTAGGTTAGGTTAGGTTAGGTTGGGTTAGGTTAGTTTAGGTTAGGTTAGGTTAGGTTGGGTTGGGTTGGGTTAGGTTAGGTTAGGTTAGGTAAGGTTAGGTTAGGATAGGTTAGGTTAGGTTAAGGTATGAACCGTCGTAAAACCGCAATAAACAATGTCACTTAGTGAGATGCAGTGTTTTTCACCTTTACAAGTCGGGAACTGCGATATCTAATGTGAAAGCGCTTGAAACCGTCGTAATGTTGTAGAAAGCAATGTAAAGTAGCGAGTAAAACGTTTGCTAACGATAGAAGTGCGAAGGTCATGTTAGGTTGAGTTATGTTAGTTTAAGCTAGGTAGCGTCGTGAAACTACCAAAAACAACGTCATCTAACGAGATAGTGTTGTTTTATTGCGAGTACGAAACTGCGATAGGTGAAATGTTGTGAAAGCACACAAAACGGCATGAACAAGCCAAATACTGCGTGTTGTACCGTTACAAGTTCGAAACTGCTATGTTGTGATATTCTCGTTAAAGCGCATTCAAGCATCGTGAAACCTTAAAGAACGATGTCATTTAGCGAGATACAGCGTTCTGTACTGCAATAAGTTGGTGAAAAACTGTGAGGTTATGCAAATATCCTAATTGTGAACGAAACAGTGTAATAGAGCGTTTTTCAATACAAGTGCGAATGTTAGGTTAGGTTAAGATATGAACAGTCGTAAAACCGCATTAAACAATCTCACTTAGTGAGATGCAGTGTTTTTCACCATTACAAGTCGGGAACTGCGATATCTAATGTGAAAGCGCTTGCAAACGTCGTTAGGTTAGGTTAGGTTAGGTTAGGTTAGGTTACGTTAGGTTAGGTTAGGTTAGGTTTGGTTAGGTTAGGTTAGGTTAGGTTAGGTTAGGGTATGTTAGGTAAGGTTTGGTTAGGTTAGGTTAGGTTAGGTTGGTTTAGGTAAGGTTAGGTTAGGTTAAGATATGAACCGCGCTAAAACCGCATTAAACAATGTCACTTAGTGAGATGCTGTGTTTTTCACCATTACAAGTCAGGAACTGCGATATCTAATGTGAAAGCGCATGAAACCGTCGTAATCTTGTAGAAAACATTGTAAAGTAGCGAATAAAACGTTTTCTAACGATAGAAGTGCGAAGGTTCGGTTAGTTTGAGCTAGGTAGCGTCGTGAAACCACCAAAAACGATGTCATCTAACGAGATAGTGTTGTTTTATTGCGAGTACGAAACTGCGATAGGTGAAATATTGGGAAAGCACACAAAATGGCATGAACTAGCCAGATACTGCGTCTTGTGCCGTTACAAGTGCGAAACTGCTTTATTGTGATATTCTCGTTAAAGCGCATGCAAGTATCGTGAAACCTTAAAGAACGATGTCATTTAGCGAGATACAGCGTTCTGTACTGTAATAAGTTGGTGAGAAACTGTGAGGTCAAGCAAATATCGTAATTGTGAACGAAACAGTGTAATTGAGCGTCTTTAGATACAAGTGCGAATGTTAGGTTAGGTTGACATATCAACCGTCGTAAAACCGCATTAAACAATGTCACTTAGTGAGATGTAGTGTTTTTCAACATTACAAGTCGGGAACTACGATATCTAATGTGAAAGCGCATGAAACCGTCGTAATCTTGTAGAAAACATTGTAAAGTTGCGAGTAAAACGTTTTCTAACGATAGAAGTGCGAAGGTTAGGTTAGGTTAGGTTAGTTTAAGCTAGGTAGCGTCGTGAAACTACCAAAAACGACGTCATCTAACGAGATAGTGTTGTTTTATTGCGAGTATTAAACTGCGATAGGTGAAATGTTGTGAATGCACACAAAACGGCATGAACAAGCCAAATACTGCGTGTTCTACCGTTACAAGTGCGAAACTGCTATATTGTGATATTCTCGTTAAAGCGCATGCAAGCATCGTGAAACCTTAAAGAACAATGTCATTTAGCGAGATACAGCGTTCTGTACTGCAATAATTTGGTGAAAAACTGGACGTTATGCAAATACCGTAATTGTGAACGAAACAGTGTAATAGAGCGTTTTTCAATACAAGTACGAATGTTAGGTTAGGTTAAGATATGAACCGTCGTAAAACCGCATTAAACAATGTCACTTAGTGAGATGCAGTGTTTTTCACCATTACAAGTTGGGAACTGCGATATCTAATGTGAAAGCGCTTGCAAACGTCGTTAGGTTAGGTTAGGTTAGGTTAGGTTAGGTTAGGTTACGTTAGGTTAGGTTTGGTTAGGTTAGGTTAGGTTAGGTTAGGTTATGTTAGGTTAGGTTGGGTTAGGTTAGGTTAGGTTACGTTAGGTTAAGGTATGAACCGTCGTAAAACCGCATTAAACAATGTCACTTAGTGAGATGCAGTGTTTTTCACCTTTACAAGTTGGGAACTGCGATATCTAATGTGAAAGCGCTTGAAACCGTCGTAATGTTGTAGAAAGCAATGTAAAGTAGCGAGTAAAACGTTTTCTAACGATAGAAGTGCGAAGGTTATGTTAGGTTGAGTTATGTTAGTTTAAGCTAGGTAGTGTCGTGAAACCACCAAAAACGACGTCATCTAACGAGATAGTGTTGTTTTATTGCGAGTACGAAACTGCGATAGGTAAAATGTTGTGAAAGCACACAAAACGGCATGAACAAGCCAAATACTGCGTGTTGTACCGTTACAAGTGCGAAACTGCTATGTTGTGACATTCTCGGTAAAGCGCATGCAAGTATCGTGAAACCTTAAAGAACGATGTCATTTAGCGAGATACAGCGTTCTGTACTGTAATAAGTTGGTGAGAAACTGTGAGGTCAAGCAAATATCGTAATTGTGAACGAAACAGTGTAATTGAGCGTCTTTAGATACAAGTGCGAATGTTAGGTTAGGTTGACATATCAACCGTCGTAAAACCGCATTAAACAATGTCACTAAGTGAGATGTAGTGTTTTTCAACATTACAAGTCGGGAACTACGATATCTAACGTGAAAGCGCATGAAACCGTCGTAATCTTGTAGAAAACATTGTAAAGTGGCGAGTAAAACGTTTTCTAACGATAGAAGTGCGAAGGTTAGGTTAGGTTAGGTTAGTTTAAGCTAGGTAGCGTCGTGAAACTACCAAAAACGACGTCATCTAACGAGATAGTGTTGTTTTATAGCGAGTATTAAACTGCGATAGGTGAAATGTTGTGAATGCACACAAAACGGCATGAACAAGCCAAATACTGCGTGTTCTACCGTTACAAGTGCGAAACTGCTATATTGTGATATTCTCGTTAAAGCGCATGCAAGCATCGTGAAACCTTAAAGAACAATGTCATTTAGCGAGATACAGCGTTCTGTACTGCAATAAGTTGGTGAAAAACTGTGAGGTTATGCAAATATCGTAATTGTTAACACAACAGTGTAATAGAGCGTTTTTAGATACAAGTGCGAATGTTAGGTTAGGTTAAGATATGAACCGTCGTAAAACCGCATTAAACAATGTCAATTACTGAGATGCAGTGTTTTTCACATTAAAAAAGGGGGGAACTGCGATATTTAATGTGAAAGCGCTTGCAACCGTCGTTAGGTTAGGTTAGGTTAGGTTAGGTTAGGTTAGGTTAGGTTAGGTTAGGTTTGGTTAGGTTAGGTTAGGTTAGGTTAGATTAGGTTAGGTTGGGTTGAGTTGGGTTAGGTTAGGTTAGGTTAGGTTAGGTTGGGTTAGGTTAGGTTAGGTTACGTTAGGTTAGGTTAGGTTACGTTAGGTTAGGTAAGGTTAGGTTACGTTAGGTTAGGTTAGGTTAGGTAAGGATAATTTGGTTAGGTTAGGTAAGGTTAGGTTAGGTTAGGTTAGGTTGGGTTGGGTGTTGTTGGGTTGGGTTGGGTTTGGTTAGGTTGGGTTAGGTTAGGTTAGGTTACGTTAGGTTAGGTTAGGTTACGTTAGGTTATGTTAGGTTAGGTTAGGTTACGTTAGGTTAGGTTAGGTCAGGTAAGGTTAGGTTACGTTAGAATAGGTTAGGTTAGGTTACGTTAGGTTAGGTTAAGTTAGATTAGGTTAGGTTTGGTTAGGTTAGGTTAGGTTAGCTTAGGTTAGGTTAGGTTGGGTTGGGTTGGGTTAGGTTGGGTTAGGTTAGGTTAGGTTAGGTTGGGTTAGGTTAGTTTAGGTTAGGTTAGGTTAGGTTAGGTAGGGTTGGGTTGGGTTAGGTTAGGTTAGGTTAGGTAAGGTTAGGTTAGGTAAGGTTAGGTTAGGTTAGGTTAGGTTAGGTTAAGGTATGAACCGTCGTAAAACCGCATTAAACAATGTCACTTAGTGAGATGCAGTGTTTTTCACCTTTACAAGTTGGGAACTGTGATATCTAATGTGAAAGCGCTTGAAACCGTCGTAATGTTGTAGAAAGCAATTTAAAGTAGCGAGTAAAACGTTTTCCAACGATAGAAGTGCGAAGGTCCTGTTAGGTTGAGTTATGTTAGTTTAAGCTAGGTAGCGTCGTGAAACTACCAAAAACAACGTCATCTAACGAGATAGTGTTGTTTTATTGCGAGTACGGAACTGCGATAGGTGAAATGTTGTGAAAGCACACAAAACGGCATGAACAAGCCAAATACTGCGTGTTGTACCGTTACAAGTGTGAAACTGCTATGTTGTGATATTCTCGTTAAAGCGCATGCAAGCATCGTGAAACCCTAAAGAACGATGTCATTTAGCGAGATACAGCGTTCTGTACTGCAATAAGTTGGTGAAAAACTGTGAGGTTATGCAAATATCCTAATTGTGAACGAAACAGTGTAATAGAGCGTTTTTTAATACAAGTGCGAATGTTAGGTTAGGTTAAGATATGAACCGTCGTAAAACCGCATTAAACAATGTCACTTAGTGACATGCAGTGTTTTTCACCATTACAAGTCGGGAACTGCGATATCTAATGTGAAAGCGCTTGCAAACGTCCTTAGGTTAGGTTAGGTTAGGTTGGGTTACGTTAGGTTAGGTTAGGTTAGGTTTGGTTAGGTTAGGTTAGGTTAGGTTAGGGTATGTTAGGTAAGGTTTGGTTAGGTTAGGTTAGGTTAGGTTGGTTTAGGTAAGGTTAGGTTAGGTTAAGATATGAACCGCGCTAAAACCGCATTAAACAATGTCACTTAGTGAGATGCTGTGTTTTTCACCATTACAAGTCAGGAACTGCGATATTTAATGTGAAAGCGCATGAAACCGTCGTAATCTTGTAGAAAACATTGTAAAGTAGCGAATAAAACGTTTTCTAACGATAGAAGTGCGAAGGTTCGGTTAGTTTGAGCTAGGTAGCGTCGTGAAACCACCAAAAACGATGTCATCTAACGAGATAGTGTTGTTTTATTGCGAGTACGAAACTGCGATAGGTGAAATATTGGGAAAGCACACAAAATGGCATGAACTAGCCAGATACTGCGTCTTGTGCCGTTACAAGTGCGAAACTGCTTTATTGTGATATTCTCGTTAAAGCGCATGCAAGTATCGTGAAACCTTAAAGAACGATGTCATTTAGCGAGATACAGCGTTCTGTACTGTAATAAGTTGGTGAGAAACTTTGAGGTCAAGCAAATATCGTAATTGTGAACGAAACAGTGTAATTGAGCGTCTTTAGATACAAGTGCGAATGTTAGGTTAGGTTGACATATCAACCGTCGTAAAGCCGCATTAAACAATGTCACTTAGTGAGATGTAGTGTTTTTCAACATTACAAGTCGGGAACTACGATATCTAATGTGAAAGCGCATGAAACCGTCGTAATCTTGTAGAAAACATTGTAAAGTTGCGAGTAAAACGTTTTCTAACGATAGAAGTGCAAAGGTTAGGTTAGGTTAGGTTAGTTTAAGCTAGGTAGCGTCGTGAAACTACCAAAAACGACGTCATCTAACGAGATAGTGTTGTTTTATTGCGAGTATTAAACTGCGATAGGTGAAATGTTGTGAATGCACACAAAACGGCATGAACAAGCCAAATACTGCGTGTTCTACCGTTACAAGTGCGAAACTGCTATATTGTGATATTCTCGTTAAAGCGCATGCAAGCATCGTGAAACCTTAAAGAACAATGTCATTTAGCGAGATACAGCGTTCTGTACTGCAATAAGTTGGTGAAAAACTGTGAGGTTATGCAAATATCGTAATTGTGAACGAAACAGTGTAATAGAGCGTTTTTCAACACAAGTACGAATGTTAGGTTAGGTTAAGATATGAACCGTCGTAAAACCGCAATAAACAATGTCACTTAGTGAGATGCAGTGTTTTTCACCATTACAAGTTGGGAACTGCGATATCTAATGTGAAAGCGCTTGCAAACGTCGTTAGGTTAGGTTAGGTTAGGTTAGGTTAGGTTACGTTAGGTTAGGTTTGGTTAGGTTAGGTTAGGTTAGGTTAGGTTATGTTAGGTCAGGTTGGGTTAGGTTAGGTTAGGTTACGTTAGGTTAGGTTGGGTTAGGTCAGGTTAGGTTACGTTAGGTTAGGTTAGGTTACGTTAGGTTAGGTTAGGTTACGTTAGGTTAGGTTAGGTTAGGTAAGGATAATTTGGTTAGGTTAGGTAAGGTTAGGTTAGGTTAGGTTAGGTTGGGTTGGGTGTTGTTGGGTTGGGTTGGGTTGGGTTAGGTTGGGTTAGGTTAGGTTACGTTAGGTTAGGTTAGGTTACGTTACGTTAGGTTATGTTAGGTTAGGTTAGGTTAGGTTACGTTAGAATAGGTTAGGTTAGGTTACGTTAGGTTAGGTTAAGTAAGGTTAGGTTAGGTTTGGTTAGGTTAGGTTAGGTTAGCTTAGGTTAGGTTAGGTTGGGTTGGGTTGGGTTAGGTTGGGTTAGGTTAGGTTAGGTTAGGTTAGGTTGGGTTAGGTTAGTTTAGGTTAGGTTAGGTTAGGTTGGGTTGGGTTGGGTTGGGTTAGGTTAGGTTAGGTAAAATTAGGTTAGGTTAGGTTAAGGTATGAAGCGTCGTAAAACCGCATTAAACAATGTCACTTAGTGAGATGCAGTGTTTCTCACCTTTACAAGTTGGGAACTGTGATATCTAAAGTGAAAGCGCTTGAAACCGTCGTAATGTTGTAGAAAGCAATGTAAAGTAGCGAGTAAAACGTTTTCTAACGATAGAAGTGCGAAGATCATGTTAGGTTGAGTTATGTTAGTTTAAGCTAGGTAGCGTCGTGAAACTACCAAAAACAACGTCATCTAACAAGATAGTGTTGTTTTATTGCGAGTACGAAACTGCGATAGGTGAAATGTTGTGAAAGCACACAAAACGGCATGAACAAGCCAAATACTGCGGGTTGTACCATTACAAGTGCGAAACTGCTATGTTGTGATATTCTCGTTAAAGCGCATGCAAGCATCGTGAAACCCTAAAGAACGATGTCATTTAGCGAGATACAGCGTTCTGTACTGCAATAAGTTGGTGAAAAACTGTGAGGTTATGCAAATATCCTAATTGTGAACGAAACAGTGTAATAGAGCGTTTTTTATTACAAGTGCGAATGTTAGGTTAGGTTAAGATAT
The DNA here is from genome assembly GCF_043290135.1 of Rhipicephalus microplus. Lineage (NCBI taxonomy): Eukaryota > Metazoa > Arthropoda > Arachnida > Ixodida > Ixodidae > Rhipicephalus > Rhipicephalus microplus. The sequence continues at coordinate 1,567,988 of NW_027464606.1, read as the reverse complement.
GAACCGTCGTAAAACCGCATTAAACAATGTCACTTAGTGAGATGCAGTGTTTTTCACCATTACAAGTCGGGAACTGCGATATCTAATGTGAAAGCGCTTGCAAACGTCGTTAGGTTAGGTTACGTTAGGTTAGGTTAGGTTAGGTTTGGTTAGGTTAGGTTAGGTTAGGTTAGGTTAGGGTATGTTAGGTAAGGTTTGGTTAGGTTAGGTTAGGTTAGGTTTGGTTAGGTTAGGTTAGGTTAGCTTAGGTTAGGTTAGGTTGGGTTGGGTTGGGTTAGGTTGGGTTAGGTTAGGTTAGGTTAGGTTAGGTTGGGTTAGGTTAGTTTAGGTTAGGTTAGGTTAGGTTGGGTTGGGTTGGGTTGGGTTGGGTTAGGTTAGGTTAGGTAAGGTTAGGTTAGGTTAGGTTAAGGTATGAACCGTCGTAAAACCGCATTAAACAATGTCACTTAGTGAGATGCAGTGTTTCTCACCTTTACAAGTTGGGAACTGTGATATCTAAAGTGAAAGCGCTTGAAACCGTCGTAATGTTGTAGAAAGCAATGTAAAGTAGCGAGTAAAACGTTTTCTAACGATAGAAGTGCGAAGATCATGTTAGGTTGAGTTATGTTAGTTTAAGCTAGGTAGCGTCGTGAAACTACCAAAAACAACGTCATCTAACGAGATAGTGTTGTTTTATTGCGAGTACGAAACTGCGATAGGTGAAATGTTGTGAAAGCACACAAAACGGCATGAACAAGCCAAATACTGCGGGTTGTACCGTTACAAGTGCGAAACTGCTATGTTGTGTTATTCTCGTTAAAGCGCATGCAAGCATCGTGAAACCCTAAAGAACGATGTCATTTAGCGAGATACAGCGTTCTGTACTGCAATAAGTTGGTGAAAAACTGTGAGGTTATGCAAATATCCTAATTGTGAACGAAACAGTGTAATAGAGCGTTTTTTAATACAAGTGCGAATGTTAGGTTAGGTTAAGATATGAACCGTCGTAAAACCGCATTAAACAATGTCACTTAGTGAGATGCAGTGTTTTTCACCATTACAAGTCGGGAACTGCGATATCTAATGTGAAAGCGCTTGCAAACGTCGTTAGGTTAGGTTAGGTTAGGTTAGGTTAGGTTAGGTTTGGTTAGGTTTGGTTAGGTTAGGTTAGGGTATGTTAGGTAAGGTTTGGTTAGGTTAGGTTAGGTTAGGTTGGTTTAGGTAAGGTTAAGTTAGGTTAAGATATGAACCGCGCTAAAACCGCATTAAACAATGTCACTTAGTGAGATGCTGTGTTTTTCACCATTACAAGTCGGAAACTGCGATATCTAATGTGAAAGCGCATGAAACCGTCGTAATCTTGTAGAAAACCGTGTAAAGTAGCGAATAAAACGTTTTCTAACGATAGAAGTGCGAAGGTTCGGTTAGTTTGAGCAAGGTAGCGTCGTGAAACCACCAAAAACGACGTCATCTAACGAGATAGTGTTGTTTTATTGCGAGTACGAAACTGCGATAGGTAAAATGTTGTGAAAGCACACAAAACGGCATGAACAAGCCAAATACTGCGTGTTGTACCGTTACAAGTGCGAAAGTGCTATGTTGTGACATTCTCGGTAAAGCGCATGCAAGTATCGTGAAACCTTAAAGAACGATGTCATTTAGCGAGATACAGCGTTCTGTACTGTAATAAGTTGGTGAGAAACTGTGAGGTCAAGCAAATATCGTAATTGTGAACGAAACAGTGTAATTGAGCGTCTTTAGATACAAGTGCGAATGTTAGGTTAGGTTGACATATCAACCGTCGTAAAATCGCATTAAACAATGTCACTTAGTGAGATGTAGTGTTTTTCAACATTACAAGTCGGGAACTACGATATCTAATGTGAAAGCGCATGAAACCGTCGTAATCTTGTAGAAAACATTGTAAAGTGGCGAGTAAAACTTTTTCTAACGATAGAAGTGCGAAGGTTAGGTTAGGTTAGGTTAGTTTAGGCTAGGTAGCGTCGTGAAACTACCAAAAACGACGTCATCTAACGAGATAGTGTTGTTTTATAGCGAGTATTAAACTGCGATAGGTGAAATGTTGTGAAAGCACACAAAACGGCATGAACAAGCCAAATACTGCGTGTTCTACCGTTACAAGTGCGAAACTGCTATATTGTGATATTCTCGTTAAAGCGCATGCAAGCATCGTGAAACCTTAAAGAACAATGTCATTTAGCGAGATACAGCGTTCTGTACTGCAATAAGTTGGTGAAAAACTGTGAGGTTATGCAAATATCGTAATTGTGAACGAAACAGTGTAATAGAGCGTTTTTCAATACAAGTACGAATGTTAGGTTAGGTTAAGATATGAACCGTCGTAAAACCGCAATAAACAATGTCACTTAGTGAGATGCAGTGTTTTTCACCATTACAAGTTGGGAACTGCGATATCTAATGTGAAAGCGCTTGCAAACGTCGTTAGGTTAGGTTAGGTTAGGTTAGGTTAGGTTACGTTAGGTTAGGTTTGGTTAGGTTAGGTTAGGTTAGGTTATGTTAGGTCAGGTTGGGTTAGGTTAGGTTAGGTTACGTTAGGTTAGGTTGGGTTAGGTCAGGTTAGGTTAGGTTAGGTTACGTTAGGTTAGGTTAGGTTACGTTAGGTTAGGTTAGGTTAGGTTACGTTAGGTTAGGTTAGGTTAGGTAAGGATAATTTGGTTAGGTTAGGTAAGGTTAGGTTAGGTTAGGTTAGGTTGGGTTGGGTGTTGTTGGGTTGGGTTGGGTTGGGTTAGGTTGGGTTAGGTTAGGTTACGTTAGGTTAGGTTAGGTTAGGTTACGTTAGGTTATGTTAGGTTAGGTTAGGTTAGGTTACGTTAGAATAGGTTAGGTTAGGTTACGTTAGGTTAGGTTAAGTAAGGTTAGGTTGGGTTAGGTTAGTTTAGGTTAGGTTAGGTTAGGTTGGGTTGGGTTGGGTTGGGTTGGGTTAGGTTAGGTTAGGTAAGGTTAGGTTAGGTTAGGTTAAGGTATGAACCGTCGTAAAACCGCATTAAACAATGTCACTTAGTGAGATGCAGTGTTTCTCACCTTTACAAGTTGGGAACTGTGATATCTAAAGTGAAAGCGCTTGAAACCGTCGTAATGTTGTAGAAAGCAATGTAAAGTAGCGAGTAAAACGTTTTCTAACGATAGAAGTGCGAAGATCATGTTAGGTTGAGTTATGTTAGTTTAAGCTAGGTAGCGTCGTGAAACTACCAAAAACAACGTCATCTAACGAGATAGTGTTGTTTTATTGCGAGTACGAAACTGCGATAGGTGAAATGTTGTGAAAGCACACAAAACGGCATGAACAAGCCAAATACTGCGGGTTGTACCGTTACAAGTGCGAAACTGCTATGTTGTGATATTCTCGTTAAAGCGCATGCAAGCATCGTGAAACCCTAAAGAACGATGTCATTTAGCGAGATACAGCGTTCTGTACTGCAATAAGTTGGTGAAAAACTGTGAGGTTATGCAAATATCCTAATTGTGAACGAAACAGTGTAATAGAGCGTTTTTTGTTACAAGTGCGAATGTTAGGTTAGGTTAAGATATGAACCGTCGTAAAACCGCATTAAACAATGTCACTTAGTGAGATGCAGTGTTTTTCACCATTACAAGTCGGGAAATGCGATATCTAATGTGAAAGCGCTTGCAAACGTCGTTAGGTTAGGTTACGTTAGGTTAGGTTAGGTTAGGTTTGGTTAGGTTAGGTTAGGTTAGGTTAGGGTATGTTAGGTAAGGTTTGGTTAGGTTAGGTTAGGTTAGGTTTGGTTAGGTTAGGTTAGCTTAGGTTAGGTTAGGTTGGGTTGGGTTGGGTTAGGTTGGGTTAGGTTAGGTTAGGTTAGGTTAGGTTGGGTTAGGTTAGTTTAGGTTAGGTTAGGTTAGGTTGGGTTGGGTTGGGTTGGGTTGGGTTAGGTTAGGTTAGGTAAGGTTAGGTTAGGTTAGGTTAAGGTATGAACCGTCGTAAAACCGCATTAAACAATGTCACTTAGTGAGATGCAGTGTTTCTCACCTTTACAAGTTGGGAACTGTGATATCTAAAGTGAAAGCGCTTGAAACCGTCGTAATGTTGTAGAAAGCAATGTAAAGTAGCGAGTAAAACGTTTTCTAACGATAGAAGTGCGAAGATCATGTTAGGTTGAGTTATGTTAGTTTAAGCTAGGTAGCGTCGTGAAACTACCAAAAACAACGTCATCTAACGAGATAGTGTTGTTTTATTGCGAGTACGAAACTGCGATAGGTGAAATGTTGTGAAAGCACACAAAACGGCATGAACAAGCCAAATACTGCGGGTTGTACCGTTACAAGTGCGAAACTGCTATGTTGTGATATTCTCGTTAAAGCGCATGCAAGCATCGTGAAACCCTAAAGAACGATGTCATTTAGCGAGATACAGCGTTCTGTACTGCAATAAGTTGGTGAAAAACTGTGAGGTTATGCAAATATCCTAATTGTGAACGAAACAGTGTAATAGAGCGTTTTTTAATACAAGTGCGAATGTTAGGTTAGGTTAAGATATGAACCGTCGTAAAACCGCATTAAACAATGTCACTTAGTGAGATGCAGTGTTTTTCACCATTACAAGTCGGGAACTGCGATATCTAATGTGAAAGCGCTTGCAAACGTCGTTAGGTTAGGTTAGGTTAGGTTAGGTTAGGTTAGGTTTGGTTAGGTTAGGTTAGGTTAGGTTAGGGTATGTTAGGTAAGGTTTGGTTAGGTTAGGTTAGGTTAGGTTGGTTTAGGTAAGGTTAAGTTAGGTTAAGATATGAACCGCGCTAAAACCGCATTAAACAATGTCACTTAGTGAGATGCTGTGTTTTTCACCATTACAAGTCGGGAACTGCGATATCTAATGTGAAAGCGCATGAAACCGTCGTAATCTTGTAGAAAACATTGTAAAGTAGCGAATAAAACGTTTTCTAACGATAGAAGTGCGAAGGTTCGGTTAGTTTGAGCAAGGTAGCGTCGTGAAACCACCAAAAACGACGTCATCTAACGAGATAGTGTTGTTTTATTGCGAGTACGAAACTGCGATAGGTAAAATGTCGTGAAAGCACACAAAACGGCATGAACAAGCCAAATACTGCGTGTTGTACCGTTACAAGTGCGAAAGTGCTATGTTGTGACATTCTCGGTAAAGCGCATGCAAGTATCGTGAAACCTTAAAGAACGATGTCATTTAGCGAGATACAGCGTTCTGTACTGTAATAAGTTGGTGAGAAACTGTGAGGTCAAGCAAATATCGTAATTGTGAACGAAACAGTGTAATTGAGCGTCTTTAGATACAAGTGCGATTGTTAGGTTAGGTTGACATGTCAACCGTCATAAAACCGCATTAAACAATGTCACTTAGTGAGATGTAGTGTTTTTCAACATTACAAGTCGGGAACTACGATATCTAATGTGAAAGCGCATGAAACCGTCGTAATCTTGTAGAAAACATTGTAAAGTGGCGAGTAAAACGTTTTCTAACGATAGAAGTGCGAAGGTTAGGTTAGGTTAGGTTAGTTTAAGCTAGGTAGCGTCATGAAACTACCAAAAACGACGTCATCTAACGAGATAGTGTTGTTTTATAGCGAGTATTAAACTGCGATAGGTGAAATGTTGTGAAAGCACACAAAACGGCATGAACAAGCCAAATACTGCGTGTTCTACCGTTACAAGTGCGAAACTGCTATATTGTGATATTCTCGTTAAAGCGCATACAAGCATCGTGAAACCTTAAAGAACAATGTCATTTAGCGAGATACAGCGTTCTGTACTGCAATAAGTTGGTGAAAAACTGTGAGGTTATGCAAGTATCGTAATTGTGAACAAAACAGTGTAATAGAGCGCTTTTAGATACAAGTGCGAATGTTAGGTTAGGTTAAGATATGAACCGTCGTAAAACCGCATTAAACAATGTCAATTACTGAGATGCAGTGTTTTTCACCATTAAAAGTGGGGAACTGCGATATTTAATGTGAAAGCGCTTGCAACCGTCGTTAGGTTAGGTTAGGTTAGGTTAGGTTTGGTTAGGTTTGGTTAGGTTAGGTTAGGTTAGGTTAGATTAGGTTAGGTTGGGTTGAGTTGGGTTAGGTTAGGTTATGTTAGGTTAGGTTGGGTTAGGTCAGGTTAGGTTAGGTTAGGTTACGTTAGGTTAGGTTAGGTTACGTTAGGTTAGGTTAGGTTAGGTTACGTTAGGTTAGGTTAGGTTAGGTAAGGATAATTTGGTTAGGTTAGGTAAGGTTAGGTTAGGTTAGGTTAGGTTGGGTTGGGTGTTGTTGGGTTGGGTTGGGTTGGGTTAGGTTGGGTTAGGTTAGGTTAGGTTACGTTAGGTTAGGTTAGGTTAGGTTACGTTAGGTTATGTTAGGTTAGGTTAGGTTACGTTAGGTTACGTTAGCTCAGGTAAGGTTAGGTTACGTTAGAATAGGTTAGGTTAGGTTACGTTAGGTTAGGTTAAGTAAGGTTAGGTTAGGTTTGGTTAGGTTAGGTTAGGTTAGCTTAGGTTAGGTTAGGTTGGGTTGGGTTGGGTTAGGTTGGGTTAGGTTAGGTTAGGTTAGGTTGGTTGGGTTAGGTTAGTTTAGGTTAGGTTAGGTTAGGTTGGGTTGGGTTGGGTTGGGTTAGGTTAGGTTAGGTTAGGTAAGGTTAGGTTAGGTTAGGTTAAGGTATGAACCGTCGTAAAACCGCATTAAACAATGTCACTTAGTGAGATGCAGTGTTTTTCACCTTTACAAGTTGGGAACTGTGATATCTAAAGTGAAAGCGCTTGAAACCGTCGTAATGTTGTAGAAAACAATGTAAAGTAGCGAGTAAAACGTTTTCTAACGATAGAAGTGCGAAGGTCATGTTAGGTTGAGTTATGTTAGTTTAAGCTAGGTAGCGTCGTGAAACTACCAAAAACAACGTCATCTAACGAGATAGTGTTGTTTTATTGCGAGTACGAAACTGCGATAGGTGAAATGTTGTGAAAGCACACAAAACGGCATGAACAAGCCAAATACTGCGTGTTGTACCGTTACAAGTGCGAAACTGCTATGTTGTGATATTCTCGTTAAAGCGCATGCAAGCATCGTGAAACCTTAAAGAACGATGTCATTTAGCGAGATACAGCGTTCTGTACTGCAATAAGTTGGTGAAAAACTGTGAGGTTATGCAAATATCCTAATTGTGAACGAAACAGTGTAATAGAGCGTTTTTTAATACAAGTGCGAATGTTAGGTTAGGTTAAGATATGAACCGTCGTAAAACCGCATTAAACAATGTCACTTAGTGAGATGCAGTGTTTTTCACCATTACAAGTCGGGAACTGCGATATCTAATGTGAAAGCGCTTGCAAACGTCGTTAGGTTAGGTTAGGTTAGGTTAGGTTAGCGTAAGGTTACGTTAGGTTAGGTTAGGTTAGGTTTGGTTAGGTTAGGTTAGGTTAGGTTAGGTTAGGGTATGTTAGGTAAGGTTTGGTTAGGTTAGGTTAGGTTAGGTTGGTTTAGGTAAGGTTAAGTTAGGTTAAGATATGAACCGCGCTAAAACCGCATTAAACAATGTCACTTAGTGAGATGCTGTGTTTTTCACCATTACAAGTCGGGAACTGCGATATCTAATGTGAAAGCGCATGAAACCGTCGTAATCTTGTAGAAAACATTGTAAAGTAGCGAATAAAACGTTTTCTAACGATAGAAGTGCGAAGGTTCGGTTAGTTTGAGCAAGGTAGCGTCGTGAAACCACCAAAAACGACGTCATCTAACGAGATAGTGTTGTTTTATTGCGAGTACGAAACTGCGATAGGTAAAATGTTGTGAAAGCACACAAAACGGCATGAACAAGCCAAATACTGCGTGTTGTACCGTTACAAGTGCGAAAGTGCTATGTTGTGACATTCTCGGTAAAGCGCATGCAAGTATCGTGAAACCTTAAAGAACGATGTCATTTAGCGAGATACAGCGTTCTGTACTGTAATAAGTTGGTGAGAAACTGTGAGGTCAAGCAAATATCGTAATTGTGAACGAAACAGTGTAATTGAGCGTCTTTAGATACAAGTGCGAATGTTAGGTTAGGTTGACATATCAACCGTCGTAAAATCGCATTAAACAATGTCACTTAGTGAGATGTAGTGTTTTTCAACATTACAAGTCGGGAACTACGATATCTAATGTGAAAGCGCATGAAACCGTCGTAATCTTGTAGAAAACATTGTAAAGTGGCGAGTAAAACTTTTTCTAACGATAGAAGTGCGAAGGTTAGGTTAGGTTAGGTTAGTTTAAGCTAGGTAGCGTCGTGAAACTACCAAAAACGACGTCATCTAACGAGATAGTGTTGTTTTATAGCGAGTATTAAACTGCGATAGGTGAAATGTTGTGAAAGCACACAAAACGGCATGAACAAGCCAAATACTGCGTGTTCTACCGTTACAAGTGCGAAACTGCTATATTGTGATATTCTCGTTAAAGCGCATGCAAGCATCGTGAAACCTTAAAGAACAATGTCATTTAGCGAGATACAGCGTTCTGTACTGCAATAAGTTGGTGAAAAACTGTGAGGTTATGCAAATATCGTAATTGTGAACGAAACAGTGTAATTAAGCGTCTTTAGATACAAGTGCGAATGTTAGGTTAGGTTGACATATCAACCGTCGTAAAACCGCATTAAACAATGTCACTTAGTGAGATGTAGTGTTTTTCAACATTACAAGTCGGGAACTACGATATCTAATGTGAAAGCGCATGAAACCGTCGTAATCTTGTAGAAAATATTGTAAAGTTGCGAGTAAAACGTTTTCTAACGATAGAAGTGCGAAGGTTAGGTTAGGTTAGGTTAGTTTAAGCTAGGTAGCGTCGTGAAACTACTAAAAACGACGTCACCTAACGAGATAGTGTTGTTTTATTGCGAGTATTAAACTGCGATAGGTGAAATGTTGTGAATGCACACAAAACGGCATGAACAAGCCAAATACTGCGTGTTCTACCGTTACAAGTGCGAAACTGCTATATTGTGATATTCTCGTTAAAGCGCATGCAAGCATCGTGAAACCTTAAAGAACAATGTCATTTAGCGAGATACAGCGTTCTGTACTGCAATAAGTTGGTGAAAAACTGTGAGGTTATGCAAATATCGTAATTGTGAACGAAACAGTGTAATTGAGCGTCTTTAGATACAAGTGCGAATGTTAGGTTAGGTTGACATATCAACCGTCGTAAAACCGCATTAAACAATGTCACTTAGTGAGATGTAGTGTTTTTCAACATTACAAGTCGGGAACTACGATATCTAATGTGAAAGCGCATGAAACCGTCGTAATCTTGTAGAAAACATTGTAAAGTGGCGAGTAAAACGTTTTCTAACGATAGAAGTGCGAAGGTTAGGTTAGGTTAGGTTAGTTTAAGCTAGGTAGCGTCATGAAACTACCAAAAACGACGTCATCTAACGAGATAGTGTTGTTTTATAGCGAGTATTAAACTGCGATACGTGAAATGTTGTGAAAGCACACAAAACGGCATGAACAAGCCAAATACTGCGTGTTCTACCGTTACAAGTGCGAAACTGCTATATTGTGATATTCTCGTTAAAGCGCATACAAGCATCGTGAAACCTCAAAGAACAATGTCATTTAGCGAGATACAGCGTTCTGTACTGCAATGAGTTGGTGAAAAACTGTGAGGTTATGCAAATATCGTAATTTTGAACAAAACAGTGTAATAGAGCGCTTTTAGATACAAGTGCGAATGTTAGGTTAGGTTAAGATATGAACCGTCGTAAAACCGCATTAAACAATGTCAATTACTGAGATGCAGTGTTTTTCACCATTAAAAGTGGGGAACTGCGATATTTAATGTGAAAGCGCTTGAAACCGTCGTTAGGTTAGGTTAGGTTAGGTTAGGTTTGGTTAGGTTTGGTTAGGTTAGGTTAGGTTAGGTTAGATTAGGTTAGGTTGGGTTGAGTTGGGTTAGGTTAGGTTAGGTTAGGTTAGGTTGGGTTAGGTCAGGTTAGGTTAGGTTAGGTTACGTTAGGTTAGGTTAGGTTACGTTAGGTTAGGTTAGGTTAGGTTACGTTAGGTTAGGTTAGGTTAGGTAAGGATAATTTGGTTAGGTTAGGTAAGGTTAGGTTAGGTTAGGTTAGGTTGGGTTGGGTGTTGTTGGGTTGGGTTGGGTTGGGTTAGGTTGGGTTAGGTTAGGTTAGGTTACGTTAGGTTAGGTTAGGTTAGGTTACGTTAGGTTATGTTAGGTTAGGTTAGGTTACGTTAGGTTACGTTAGCTCAGGTAAGGTTAGGTTACGTTAGAATAGGTTAGGTTAGGTTACGTTAGGTTAGGTTAAGTAAGGTTAGGTTAGGTTTGGTTAGGTTAGGTTAGGTTAGCTTAGGTTAGGTTAGGTTGGGTTGGGTTGGGTTAGGTTGGGTTAGGTTAGGTTAGGTTAGGTTAGGTTGGGTTAGGTTAGTTTAGGTTAGGTTAGGTTAGGTTAGGTTGGGTTGGGTTGGGTTGGGTTAGGTTAGGTTAGGTTAGGTAAGGTTAGGTTAGGTTAGGTTAAGGTATGAACCGTCGTAAAACCGCATTAAACAATGTCACTTAGTGAGATGCAGTGTTTTTCACCTTTACAAGTTGGGAACTGTGATATCTAAAGTGAAAGCGCTTGAAACCGTCGTAATGTTGTAGAAAGCAATGTAAAGTAGCGAGTAAAACGTTTTCTAACGATAGAAGTGCGAAGGTCATGTTAGGTTGAGTTATGTTAGTTTAAGCTAGGTAGCGTCGTGAAACTACCAAAAACAACGTCATCTAACGAGATAGTGTTGTTTTATTGCGAGTACGAAACTGCGATAGGTGAAATGTTGTGAAAGCACACAAAACGGCATGAACAAGCCAAATACTGCGTGTTGTACCGTTACAAGTGCGAAACTGCTATGTTGTGATATTCTCGTTAAAGCGCATGCAAGCATCGTGAAACCTTAAAGAACGATGTCATTTATCGAGATACAGCGTTCTGTACTGCAATAAGTTGGTTAAAAACTGTGAGGTTATGCAAATATCCTAATTGTGAACGAAACAGTGTAATAGAGCGTTTTTTAATACAAGTGCGAATGTTAGGTTAGGTTAAGATATGAACCGTCGTAAAACCGCATTAAACAATGTCACTTAGTGAGATGCAGTGTTTTTCACCATTACAAGTCGGGAACTGCGATATCTAATGTGAAAGCGCTTGCAAACGTCGTTAGGTTAGGTTAGGTTAGGTTAGGTTGGGTTAGGTTACGTTAGGTTAGGTTAGGTTAGGTTTGGTTAGGTTAGGTTAGGTTAAGTTAGGTTAGGTTAGGGTATGTTAGATAAGGTTTGGTTAGGTTAGGTTAGGTTAGGTTGGTTTAGGTAAGGTTAGGTTAGGTTAAGATATGAACCGCGCTAAAACCGCATTAAACAATGTCACTTAGTGAGATGCTGTGTTTTTCACCATTACAAGTCGGGAACTGCGATATCTAATGTGAAAGCGCATGAAACCGTCGTAATCTTGTAGAAAACATTGTAAAGTAGCGAATAAAACGTTTTCTAACGATAGAAGTGCGAAGGTTCGGTTAGTTTGAGCTAGGTAGCGTCGTGAAACCACCAAAAACGACGTCATCTAACGAGATAGTGTTGTTTTATTGCGAGTACGAAACTGCGATAGGTAAAATGTTGTGAAAGCACACAAAACGGCATGAACAAGCCAAATACTGCGTGTTGTACCGTTACAAGTGCGAAAGTGCTATGTTGTGACATTCTCGGTAAAGCGCATGCAAGTATCGTGAAACCTTAAAGAACGATGTCATTTAGCGAGATACAGCGTTCTGTACTGTAATAAGTTGGTGAGAAACTGTGAGGTCAAGCAAATATCGTAATTGTGAACGAAACAGTGTAATTGAGCGTCTTTAGATACAAGTGCGAATGTTAGGTTAGGTTGACATATCAACCGTCGTAAAACCGCATTAAACAATGTCACTTAGTGAGATGTAGTGTTTTTCAACATTACAAGTCGGGAACTACGATATCTAATGTGAAAGCGCATGAAACCGTCGTAATCTTGTAGAAAACATTGTAAATTAGCGAGTAAAACGTTTTCTAACGATAGAAGTGCGAAGGTTAGGTTAGGTTAGGTTAGTTTAAGCTAGGTAGCGTCGTGAAACTACCAAAAACGACGTCATCTAACGAGATAGTGTTGTTTTATAGCGAGTATTAAACTGCGATAGGTGAAATGTTGTGAAAGCACACAAAACGGCATGAACAAGCCAAATACTGCGTGTTCTACCGTTACAAGTGCGAAACTGCTATATTGTGATATTCTCGTTAAAGCGCATGCAAGCATCGTGAAACCTTAAAGAACAATGTCATTTAGCGAGATACAGCGTTCTGTACTGCAATAAGTTGGTGAAAAACTGTGAGGTTATGCAAATATCGTAATTGTGAACAAAACAGTGTAATAGAGCGTTTTTAGATACAAGTGCGAATGTTAGGTTAGGTTAAGATATGAACCATCGTAAAACCGCATTAAACAATGTCAATTACTGAGATGCAGTGTTTTTCACCATTAAAAGTGGGGAACTGCGATATTTAATGTGAAAGCGCTTGCAACCGTCGTTAGGATAGGTTAGGTTAGGTTTGGTTAGGTTAGGTTAGGTTAGGTTAGGTTAGATTAGGTTAGGTTGGGTTGAGTTGGGTTAGGTTAGGTTAGGTTAGGTTAGGTTGGGTTAGGTCAGGTTAGGTTAGGTTAGGTTACGTTAGGTTAGGTTAGGTTACGTTAGGTTAGGTTACGTTAGCTTAGGTTAGGTTAGGTAAGGATAATTTGGTTAGGTTAGGTAAGGTTAGGTTAGGTTAGGTTAGGTTGGGTTGGGTGTTGTTGGGTTGGGTTGGGTTGGGTTAGGTTGGGTTAGGTTAGGTTAGGTTACGTTAGGTTAGGTTAGGTTAGGTTACGTTAGGTTATGTTAGGTTAGGTTAGGTTACGTTAGGTTAGGTTAGGTCAGGTAAGGTTAGGTTACGTTAGGTTACGTTAGGTTAGGTTACGTTAGGTTAGGTTAAGTTAGGTTAGGTTAGGTTAGGTTTGGTTAGGTTAGGTTAGGTTAGCTTAGGTTAGGTTAGGTTGGGTTGGGTTGGGTTAGGTTGGGTTAGGTTAGGTTAGGTTAGGTTAGGTTGGGTTAGGTTAGTTTAGGTTAGGTTAGGTTAGGTTGGGTTGGGTTGGGTTAGGTTAGGTTAGGTTAGGTAAGGTTAGGTTAGGATAGGTTAGGTTAGGTTAAGGTATGAACCGTCGTAAAACCGCAATAAACAATGTCACTTAGTGAGATGCAGTGTTTTTCACCTTTACAAGTCGGGAACTGCGATATCTAATGTGAAAGCGCTTGAAACCGTCGTAATGTTGTAGAAAGCAATGTAAAGTAGCGAGTAAAACGTTTTCTAACGATAGAAGTGCGAAGGTCATGTTAGGTTGAGTTATGTTAGTTTAAGCTAGGTAGCGTCGTGAAACTACCAAAAACAACGTCATCTAACGAGATAGTGTTGTTTTATTGCGAGTACGAAACTGCGATAGGTGAAATGTTGTGAAAGCACACAAAACGGCATGAACAAGCCAAATACTGCGTGTTGTACCGTTACAAGTGCGAAACTGCTATGTTGTGATATTCTCGTTAAAGCGCATTCAAGCATCGTGAAACCTTAAAGAACGATGTCATTTAGCGAGATACAGCGTTCTGTACTGCAATAAGTTGGTGAAAAACTGTGAGGTTATGCAAATATCCTAATTGTGAACGAAACAGTGTAATAGAGCGTTTTTCAATACAAGTGCGAATGTTAGGTTAGGTTAAGATATGAACCGTCGTAAAACCGCATTAAACAATGTCACTTAGTGAGATGCAGTGTTTTTCACCATTACAAGTCGGGAACTGCGATATCTAATGTGAAAGCGCTTGCAAACGTCGTTAGGTTAGGTTAGGTTAGGTTAGGTTAGGTTAGGTTACGTTAGGTTAGGTTAGGTTAGGTTTGGTTAGGTTAGGTTAGGTTAGGTTAGGGTATGTTAGGTAAGGTTTGGTTAGGTTAGGTTAGGTTAGGTTGGTTTAGGTAAGGTTAGGTTAGGTTAAGATATGAACCGCGCTAAAACCGCATTAAACAATGTCACTTAGTGAGATGCTGTGTTTTTCACCGTTACAAGTCAGGAACTGCGATATCTAATGTGAAAGCGCATGAAACCGTCGTAATCTTGTAGAAAACATTGTAAAGTAGCGAATAAAACGTTTTCTAACGATAGAAGTGCGAAGGTTCGGTTAGTTTGAGCTAGGTAGCGTCGTGAAACCACCAAAAACGATGTCATCTAACGAGATAGTGTTGTTTTATTGCGAGTACGAAACTGCGATAGGTGAAATATTGGGAAAGCACACAAAATGGCATGAACTAGCCAGATACTGCGTCTTGTGCCGTTACAAGTGCGAAACTGCTTTATTGTGATATTCTCGTTAAAGCGCATGCAAGTATCGTGAAACCTTAAAGAACGATGTCATTTATCGAGATACAGCGTTCTGTACTGCAATAAGTTGGTTAAAAACTGTGAGGTTATGCAAATATCCTAATTGTGAACGAAACAGTGTAATAGAGCGTTTTTTAATACAAGTGCGAATGTTAGGTTAGGTTAAGATATGAACCGTCGTAAAACCGCATTAAACAATGTCACTTAGTGAGATGCAGTGTTTTTCACCATTACAAGTCGGGAACTGCGATATCTAATGTGAAAGCGCTTGCAAACGTCGTTAGGTTAGGTTAGGTTAGGTTAGGTTGGGTTAGGTTACGTTAGGTTAGGTTAGGTTAGGTTTGGTTAGGTTAGGTTAGGTTAAGTTAGGTTAGGTTAGGGTATGTTAGGTAAGGTTTGGTTAGGTTAGGTTAGGTTAGGTTGGTTTAGGTAAGGTTAGGTTAGGTTAAGATATGAACCGCGCTAAAACCGCATTAAACAATGTCACTTAGTGAGATGCTGTGTTTTTCACCATTACAAGTCGGGAACTGCGATATCTAATGTGAAAGCGCATGAAACCGTCGTAATCTTGTAGAAAACATTGTAAAGTAGCGAATAAAACGTTTTCTAACGATAGAAGTGCGAAGGTTCGGTTAGTTTGAGCTAGGTAGCGTCGTGAAACCACCAAAAACGACGTCATCTAACGAGATAGTGTTGTTTTATTGCGAGTACGAAACTGCGATAGGTAAAATGTTGTGAAAGCACACAAAACGGCATGAACAAGCCAAATACTGCGTGTTGTACCGTTACAAGTGCGAAAGTGCTATGTTGTGACATTCTCGGTAAAGCGCATGCAAGTATCGTGAAACCTTAAAGAACGATGTCATTTAGCGAGATACAGCGTTCTGTACTGTAATAAGTTGGTGAGAAACTGTGAGGTCAAGCAAATATCGTAATTGTGAACGAAACAGTGTAATTGAGCGTCTTTAGATACAAGTGCGAATGTTAGGTTAGGTTGACATATCAACCGTCGTAAAACCGCATTAAACAATGTCACTTAGTGAGATGTAGTGTTTTTCAACATTACAAGTCGGGAACTACGATATCTAATGTGAAAGCGCATGAAACCGTCGTAATCTTGTAGAAAACATTGTAAATTAGCGAGTAAAACGTTTTCTAACGATAGAAGTGCGAAGGTTAGGTTAGGTTAGGTTAGTTTAAGCTAGGTAGCGTCGTGAAACTACCAAAAACGACGTCATCTAACGAGATAGTGTTGTTTTATAGCGAGTATTAAACTGCGATAGGTGAAATGTTGTGAAAGCACACAAAACGGCATGAACAAGCCAAATACTGCGTGTTCTACCGTTACAAGTGCGAAACTGCTATATTGTGATATTCTCGTTAAAGCGCATGCAAGCATCGTGAAACCTTAAAGAACAATGTCATTTAGCGAGATACAGCGTTCTGTACTGCAATAAGTTGGTGAAAAACTGTGAGGTTATGCAAATATCGTAATTGTGAACAAAACAGTGTAATAGAGCGTTTTTAGATACAAGTGCGAATGTTAGGTTAGGTTAAGATATGAACCATCGTAAAACCGCATTAAACAATGTCAATTACTGAGATGCAGTGTTTTTCACCATTAAAAGTGGGGAACTGCGATATTTAATGTGAAAGCGCTTGCAACCGTCGTTAGGATAGGTTAGGTTAGGTTTGGTTAGGTTAGGTTAGGTTAGGTTAGGTTAGATTAGGTTAGGTTGGGTTGAGTTGGGTTAGGTTAGGTTAGGTTAGGTTAGGTTGGGTTAGGTCAGGTTAGGTTAGGTTAGGTTACGTTAGGTTAGGTTAGGTTACGTTAGGTTAGGTTACGTTAGCTTAGGTTAGGTTAGGTAAGGATAATTTGGTTAGGTTAGGTAAGGTTAGGTTAGGTTAGGTTAGGTTGGGTTGGGTGTTGTTGGGTTGGGTTGGGTTGGGTTAGGTTGGGTTAGGTTAGGTTAGGTTACGTTAGGTTAGGTTAGGTTAGGTTACGTTAGGTTATGTTAGGTTAGGTTAGGTTACGTTAGGTTAGGTTAGGTCAGGTAAGGTTAGGTTACGTTAGAATAGGTTAGGTTAGGTTACGTTAGGTTAGGTTACGTTAGGTTAGGTTAAGTTAGGTTAGGTTAGGTTAGGTTTGGTTAGGTTAGGTTAGGTTAGCTTAGGTTAGGTTAGGTTGGGTTGGGTTGGGTTAGGTTGGGTTAGGTTAGGTTAGGTTAGGTTAGGTTGGGTTAGTTTAGTTTAGGTTAGGTTAGGTTAGGTTGGGTTGGGTTGGGTTAGGTTAGGTTAGGTTAGGTAAGGTTAGGTTAGGATAGGTTAGGTTAGGTTAAGGTATGAACCGTCGTAAAACCGCAATAAACAATGTCACTTAGTGAGATGCAGTGTTTTTCACCTTTACAAGTCGGGAACTGCGATATCTAATGTGAAAGCGCTTGAAACCGTCGTAATGTTGTAGAAAGCAATGTAAAGTAGCGAGTAAAACGTTTTCTAACGATAGAAGTGCGAAGGTCATGTTAGGTTGAGTTATGTTAGTTTAAGCTAGGTAGCGTCGTGAAACTACCAAAAACAACGTCATCTAACGAGATAGTGTTGTTTTATTGCGAGTACGAAACTGCGATATGTGAAATGTTGTGAAAGCACACAAAACGGCATGAACAAGCCAAATACTGCGTGTTGTACCGTTACAAGTGCGAAACTGCTATGTTGTGATATTCTCGTTAAAGCGCATTCAAGCATCGTGAAACCTTAAAGAACGATGTCATTTAGCGAGATACAGCGTTCTGTACTGCAATAAGTTGGTGAAAAACTGTGAGGTTATGCAAATATCCTAATTGTGAACGAAACAGTGTAATAGAGCGTTTTTCAATACAAGTGCGAATGTTAGGTTAGGTTAAGATATGAACCGTCGTAAAACCGCATTAAACAATGTCACTTAGTGAGATGCAGTGTTTTTCACCATTACAAGTCGGGAACTGCGATATCTAATGTGAAAGCGCTTGCAAACGTCGTTAGGTTAGGTTAGGTTAGGTTAGGTTAGGTTAGGTTAGGTTACGTTAGGTTAGGTTAGGTTAGGTTTGGTTAGGTTAGGTTAGGTTAGGTTAGGGTATGTTAGGTAAGGTTTGGTTAGGTTAGGTTAGGTTAGGTTGGTTTAGGTAAGGTTAGGTTAGGTTAAGATATGAACCGCGCTAAAACCGCATTAAACAATGTCACTTAGTGAGATGCTGTGTTTTTCACCGTTACAAGTCAGGAACTGCGATATCTAATGTGAAAGCGCATGAAACCGTCGTAATCTTGTAGAAAACATTGTAAAGTAGCGAATAAAACGTTTTCTAACGATAGAAGTGCGAAGGTTCGGTTAGTTTGAGCTAGGTAGCGTCGTGAAACCACCAAAAACGATGTCATCTAACGAGATAGTGTTGTTTTATTGCGAGTACGAAACTGCGATAGGTGAAATATTGGGAAAGCACACAAAATGGCATGAACTAGCCAGATACTGCGTCTTGTGCCGTTACAAGTGCGAAACTGCTTTATTGTGATATTCTCGTTAAAGCGCATGCAAGTATCGTGAAACCTTAAAGAACGATGTCATTTAGCGAGATACAGCGTTCTGTACTGTAATAAGTTGGTGAGAAACTGTGAGGTCAAGCAAATATCGTAATTGTGAACGAAACAGTGTAATTGAGCGTCTTTAGATACAAGTGCGAATGTTAGGTTAGGTTGACATATCAACCGTCGTAAAACCGCATTAAACAATGTCACTTAGTGAGATGTAGTGTTTTTCAACATTACAAGTCGGGAACTACGATATCTAATGTGAAAGCGCATGAAACCGTCGTAATCTTGTAGAAAACATTGTAAAGTTGCGAGTAAAACGTTTTCTAACGATAGAAGTGCGAAGGTTAGGTTAGGTTAGGTTAGTTTAAGCTAGGTAGCGTCGTGAAACTACCAAAAACGACGTCATCTAACGAGATAGTGTTGTTTTATTGCGAGTATTAAACTGCGATAGGTGAAATGTTGTGAATGCACACAAAACGGCATGAACAAGCCAAATACTGCGTGTTCTACCGTTACAAGTGCGAAACTGCTATATTGTGATATTCTCGTTAAAGCGCATGCAAGCATCGTGAAACCTTAAAGAACAATGTCATTTAGCGAGATACAGCGTTCTGTACTGCAATAAGTTGGTGAAAAACTGGACGTTATGCAAATATCGTAATTGTGAACGAAACAGTGTAATAGAGCGTTTTTCAATACAAGTACGAATGTTAGGTTAGGTTAAGATATGAACCGTCGTAAAACCGCATTAAACAATGTCACTTAGTGAGATGCAGTGTTTTTCACCATTACAAGTTGGGAACTGCGATATCTAATGTGAAAGCGCTTGCAAACGTCGTTAGGTTAGGTTAGGTTAGGTTAGGTTAGGTTACGTTAGGTTAGGTTTGGTTAGGTTAGGTTAGGTTAGGTTAGGTTATGTTAGGTTAGGTTGGGTTAGGTTAGGTTAGGTTACGTTAGGTTAAGGTATGAACCGTCGTAAAACCGCATTAAACAATGTCACTTAGTGAGATGCAGTGTTTTTCACCTTTACAAGTTGCGAACTGCGATATCTAATGTGAAAGCGCTTGAAACCGTCGTAATGTTGTAGAAAGCAATGTAAAGTAGCGAGTAAAACGTTTTCTAACGATAGAAGTGCGAAGGTTATGTTAGGTTGAGTTATGTTAGTTTAAGCTAGGTAGCGTCGTGAAACCACCAAAAACGACGTCATCTAACGAGATAGTGTTGTTTTATTGCGAGTACGAAACTGCGATAGGTAAAATGTTGTGAAAGCACACAAAACGGCATGAACAAGCCAAATACTGCGTGTTGTACCGTTACAAGTGCGAAACTGCTATGTTGTGACATTCTCGGTAAAGCGCATGCAAGTATCGTGAAACCTTAAAGAACGATGTCATTTAGCGAGATACAGCGTTCTGTACTGTAATAAGTTGGGGAGAAACTGTGAGGTCTAGCAAATATCGTAATTGTGAACGAAACAGTGTAATTGAGCGTCTTTAGATACAAGTGCGAATGTTAGGTTAGGTTGACATATCAACCGTCGTAAAACCGCATTAAACAATGTCACTTAGTGAGATGTAGTGTTTTTCAACATTACAAGTCGGGAACTACGATATCTAATGTGAAAGCGCATGAAACCGTCGTAATCTTGTAGAAAACATTGTAAAGTGGCGAGTAAAACGTTTTCTAACGATAGAAGTGCGAAGGTTAGGTTAGGTTAGGTTAGGTTAGTTTAAGCTAGGTAGCGTCGTGAAACTACCAAAAACGACGTCATCTAACGAGATAGTGTTGTTTTATAGCGAGTATTAAACTGCGATAGGTGAAATGTTGTGAAAGCACACAAAACGGCATGAACAAGCCGAATACTGCGTGTTCTACCGTTACAAGTGCGAAACTGCTATATTGTGATATTCTCGTTAAAGCGCATGCAAGCATCGTGAAACCTTAAGGAACAATGTCATTTAGCGAGATACAGCGTTCTGTACTGCAATAAGTTGGTGAAAAACTGTGAGGTTATGCAAATATCGTAATTGTTAACACACCAGTGTAATAGAGCGTTTTTAGATACAAGTGCGAATGTTAGGTTAGGTTAAGATATGAACCGTCGTAAAACCGCATTAAACAATGTCAATTACTGAGATGCAGTGTTTTTCACCATTAAAAGTGGGGAACTGCGATATTTAATGTGAAAGCGCTTGCAACCGTCGTTAGGTTAGGTTAGGTTAGGTTAGGTTAGGTTAGTTTAGGTTAGGTTAGGTTAGGTTAGGTTTGGTTAGGTTAGGTTAGGTTAGGTTAGGTTAGGTTAGATTAGGTTAGGTCGGGTTGAGTTGGGTTAGGTTAGGTTAGGTTAGGTTAGGTTGGGTTAGGTTAGGTTAGATTACGTAAAGTGTGGGATTGGGCTAGTTGGTAATCCATATAAAACTTCTAGGCGCGTAAAACTTCAGACAACTAACATAAGAGACAAGGACGAGCGCTCGTCCTTGTCTCTTATGTTAGTTGTCTGAAGTTTTACGCGCCTAGAAGTTAGATTACGTTAGGTTAGGTTAGGTTACGTTAGGTTAGGTAAGGTTAGGTTACGTTAGGTTAGGTTAGGTTAGGTAAGGATAATTTGGTTAGGTTAGGTAAGGTTAGGTTAGGTTAGGTTAGGTTGGGTTGGGTGTTGTTGGGTTGGGTTGGGTTTGGTTAGGTTGGGTTAGGTTAGGTTAGGTTACGTTAGGTTAGGTTAGGTTAGGTTACGTTATGTTAGGTTAGGTTAGGTTACGTTAGGTTAGGTTAGGTCAGGTAAGGTTAGGTTACGTTAGAATAGGTTAGGTTAGGTTACGTTAGGTTAGGTTAAGTTAGGTTAGGTTAGGTTTGGTTAGGTTAGGTTAGGTTAGCTTAGGTTAGGTTAGGTTGGGTTGGGTTGGGTTAGGTTGGGTTAGGTTAGGTTAGGTTAGGTTGGGTTAGGTTAGTTTAGGTTAGGTTAGGTTAGGTTAGGTAGGGTTGGGTTGGGTTAGGTTAGGTTAGGTTAGGTAAGGTTAGGTTAGGTAAGGTTAGGTTAGGTTAGGTTAGGTTAGGTTAGGTTAAGGTATGAACCGTCGTAAAACCGCATTAAACAATGTCACTTAGTGAGATGCAGTGTTTTTCACCTTTACAAGTTGGGAACTGTGATATCTAATGTGAAAGCGCTTGAAACCGTCGTAATGTTGTAGAAAGCAATTTAAAGTAGCGAGTAAAACGTTTTCCAACGATAGAAGTGCGAAGGTCCTGTTAGGTTGAGTTATGTTAGTTTAAGCTAGGTAGCGTCGTGAAACTACCAAAAACAACGTCATCTAACGAGATAGTGTTGTTTTATTGCGAGTACGAAACTGCGATAGGTGAAATGTTGTGAAAGCACACAAAACGGCATGAACAAGCCAAATACTGCGTGTTGTACCGTTACAAGTGTGAAACTGCTATGTTGTGATATTCTCGTTAAAGCGCATGCAAGCATCGTGAAACCCTAAAGAACGATGTCATTTAGCGAGATACAGCGTTCTGTACTGCAATAAGTTGGTGAAAAACTGTGAGGTTATGCAAATATCCTAATTGTGAACGATACAGTGTAATAGAGCGTTTTTTAATACAAGTGCGAATGTTAGGTTAGGTTAAGATATGAACCGTCGTAAAACCGCATTAAACAATGTCACTTAGTGACATGCAGTGTTTTTCACCATTACAAGTCGGGAACTGCGATATCTAATGTGAAAGCGCTTGCAAACGTCCTTAGGTTAGGTTAGGTTAGGTTAGGTTAGGTTGGGTTACGTTAGGTTAGGTTAGGTTAGGTTTGGTTAGGTTAGGTTAGGTTAGGTTAGGGTATGTTAGGTAAGGTTTGGTTAGGTTAGGTTAGGTTAGGTTGGTTTAGGTAAGGTTAGGTTAGGTTAAGATATGAACCGCGCTAAAACCGCATTAAACAATGTCACTTAGTGAGATGCTGTGTTTTTCACCATTACAAGTCAGGAACTGCGATATTTAATGTGAAAGCGCATGAAACCGTCGTAATCTTGTAGAAAACATTGTAAAGTAGCGAATAAAACGTTTTCTAACGATAGAAGTGCGAAGGTTCGGTTAGTTTGAGCTAGGTAGCGTCGTGAAACCACCAAAAACGATGTCATCTAACGAGATAGTGTTGTTTTATTGCGAGTACGAAACTGCGATAGGTGAAATATTGGGAAAGCACACAAAATGGCATGAACTAGCCAGATACTGCGTCTTGTGCCGTTACAAGTGCGAAACTGCTTTATTGTGATATTCTCGTTAAAGCGCATGCAAGTATCGTGAAACCTTAAAGAACGATGTCATTTAGCGAGATCCAGCGTTCTGTACTGTAATAAGTTGGTGAGAAACTGTGAGGTCAAGCAAATATCGTAATTGTGAACGAAACAGTGTAATTGAGCGTCTTTAGATACAAGTGCGAAGGTTAGGTTAGGTTGACATATCAACCGTCGTAAAACCGCATTAAACAATGTCACTTAGTGAGATGTAGTGTTTTTCAACATTACAAGTCGGGAACTACGATATCTAATGTGAAAGCGCATGAAACCGTCGTAATCTTGTAGAAAACATTGTAAAGTTGCGAGTAAAACGTTTTCTAACGATAGAAGTGCGAAGGTTAGGTTAGGTTAGGTTAGTTTAAGCTAGGTAGCGTCGTGAAACTACCAAAAACGACGTCATCTAACGAGATAGTGTTGTTTTATTGCGAGTATTAAACTGCGATAGGTGAAATGTTGTGAATGCACACAAAACGGCATGAACAGGCCAAATACTGCGTGTTCTACCGTTACAAGTGCGAAACTGCTATATTGTGATATTCTCGTTAAAGCGCATGCAAGCATCGTGAAACCTTAAAGAACAATGTCATTTAGCGAGATACAGCGTTCTGTACTGCAATAAGTTGGTGAAAAACTGTGAGGTTATGCAAATATCGTAATTGTGAACGAAACAGTGTAATAGAGCGTTTTTCAATACAAGTACGAATGTTAGGTTAGGTTAAGATATGAACCGTCGTAAAACCGCAATAAACAATGTCACTTAGTGAGATGCAGTGTTTTTCACCATTACAAGTTGGGAACTGCGATATCTAATGTGAAAGCGCTTGCAAACGTCGTTAGGTTAGGTTAGGTTAGGTTAGGTTACGTTAGGTTAGGTTTGGTTAGGTTAGGTTAGGTTAGGTTATGTTAGGTCAGGTTGGGTTAGGTTAGGTTAGGTTACGTTAGGTTAGGTTGGGTTAGGTCAGGTTAGGTTAGGTTAGGTTACGTTAGGTTAGGTTAGGTTACGTTAGGTTAGGTTAGGTTAGGTTACGTTAGGTTAGGTTAGGTTAGGTAAGGATAATTTGGTTAGGTTAGGTAAGGTTAGGTTAGGTTAGGTTAGGTTGGGTTGGGTGTTGTTGGGTTGGGTTGGGTTGGGTTAGGTTGGGTTACGTTAGGTTATGTTAGGTTAGGTTAGGTTAGGTTACGTTAGAATAGGTTAGGTTAGGTTACGTTAGGTAAGGTTAAGTAAGGTTAGGTTAGGTTTGGTTAGGTTAGGTTAGGTTAGCTTAGGTTAGGTTAGGTTGGGTTGGGTTGGGTTAGGTTGGGTTAGGTTAGGTTAGGTTAGGTTAGGTGGGGTTAGGTTAGTTTAGGTTAGGTTAGGTTAGGTTGGGTTAGGTTAGGTTAGGTAAGGTTAGGTTAGGTTAGGTTAAGGTATGAACCGTCGTAAAACCGCATTAAACAATGTCACTTAGTGAGATGCAGTGTTTCTCACCTTTACAAGTTGGGAACTGTGATATCTAAAGTGAAAGCGCTTGAAACCGTCGTAATGTTGTAGAAAGCAATGTAAAGTAGCGAGTAAAACGTTTTCTAACGATAGAAGTGCGAAGATCATGTTAGGTTGAGTTATGTTAGTTTAAGCTAGGTAGCGTCGTGAAACTACCAAAAACAACGTCATCTAACGAGATAGTGTTGTTTTATTGCGAGTACGAAACTGCGATAGGTGAAATGTTGTGAAAGCACACAAAACGGCATGAACAAGCCAAATACTGCGGGTTGTACCGTTACAAGTGCGAAACTGCTATGTTGTGATATTCTCGTTAAAGCGCATGCAAGCATCGTGAAACCCTAAAGAACGATGTCATTTAGCGAGATACAGCGTTCTGTACTGCAATAAGTTGGTGAAAAACTGTGAGGTTATGCAAATATCCTAATTGTGAACGAAACAGTGTAATAGAGCGTTTTTTAATACAAGTGCGAATGTTAGGTTAGGTTAAGATATGAACCGTCGTAAAACCGCATTAAACAATGTCACTTAGTGAGATGCAGTGTTTTTCACCATTACAAGTCGGGAACTGCGATATCTAATGTGAAAGCGCTTGCAAACGTCGTTAGGTTAGGTTAGGTTAGGTTAGGTTAGGTTTGGTTAGGTTAGGTTAGGTTAGGTTAGGGTATGTTAGGTAAGGTTTGGTTAGGTTAGGTTAGGTTAGGTTGGTTTAGGTAAGGTTAAGTTAGGTTAAGATATGAACCGCGCTAAAACCGCATTAAACAATGTCACTTAGTGAGATGCTGTGTTTTTCACCATTACAAGTCGGGAACTGCGATATCTAATGTGAAAGCGCATGAAACCGTCGTAATCTTGTAGAAAACATTGTAAAGTGGCGAGTAAAACTTTTTCTAACGATAGAAGTGCGAAGGTTAGGTTAGGTTAGGTTAGTTTAAGCTAGGTAGCGTCGTGAAACTACCAAAAACGACGTCATCTAACGAGATAGTGTTGTTTTATAGCGAGTATTAAACTGCGATAGGTGAAATGTTGTGAAAGCACACAAAACGGCATGAACAAGCCAAATACTGCGTGTTCTACCGTTACAAGTGCGAAACTGCTATATTGTGATATTCTCGTTAAAGCGCATGCAAGCATCGTGAAACCTTAAAGAACAATGTCATTTAGCGAGATACAGCGTTCTGTACTGCAATAAGTTGGTGAAAAACTGTGAGGTTATGCAAATATCGTAATTGTGAACGAAACAGTGTAATTAAGCGTCTTTAGATACAAGTGCGAATGTTAGGTTAGGTTGACATATCAACCGTCGTAAAACCGCATTAAACAATGTCACTTAGTGATATGTAGTGTTTTTCAACATTACAAGTCGGGAACTACGATATCTAATGTGAAAGCGCATGAAACCGTCGTAATCTTGTAGAAAACATTGTAAAGTTGCGAGTAAAACGTTTTCTAACGATAGAAGTGCGAAGGTTAGGTTAGGTTAGGTTAGTTTAAGCTAGGTAGCGTCGTGAAACTACTAAAAACGACGTCATCTAACGAGATAGTGTTGTTTTATTGCGAGTAATAAACTGCGATAGGTGAAATGTTGTGAATGCACACAAAACGGCATGAACAAGCCAAATACTGCGTGTTCTACCGTTACAAGTGCGAAACTGCTATATTGTGATATTCTCGTTAAAGCGCATGCAAGCATCGTGAAACCTTAAAGAACAATGTCATTTAGCGAGATACAGCGTTCTGTACTGCAATAAGTTGGTGAAAAACTGGACGTTATGCAAATATCGTAATTGTGAACGAAACAGTGTAATAGAGCGTTTTTCAATACAAGTACGAATGTTAGGTTAGGTTAAGATATGAACCGTCGTAAAACCGCATTAAACAATGTCACTTAGTGAGATGCAGTGTTTTTCACCATTACAAGTTGGGAACTGCGATATCTAATGTGAAAGCGCTTGCAAACGTCGTTAGGTTAGGTTAGGTTAGGTTAGGTTAGGTTAGGTTACGTTAGGTTAGGTTTGGTTAGGTTAGGTTAGGTTAGGTTAGGTTATGTTAGGTTAGGTTGGGTTAGGTTAGGTTAGGTTACGTTAGGTTAAGGTATGAACCGTCGTAAAACCGCATTAAACAATGTCACTTAGTGAGATGCAGTGTTTTTCACCTTTACAAGTTGGGAACTGCGATATCTAATGTGAAAGCGCTTGAAACCGTCGTAATGTTGTAGAAAGCAATGTAAAGTAGCGAGTAAAACGTTTTCTAACGATAGAAGTGCGAAGGTTATGTTAGGTTGAGTTATGTTAGTTTAAGCTAGGTAGCGTCGTGAAACCACCAAAAACGACGTCATCTAACGAGATAGTGTTGTTTTATTGCGAGTACGAAACTGCGATAGGTAAAATGTTGTGAAAGCACACAAAACGGCATGAACAAGCCAAATACTGCGTGTTGTACCGTTACAAGTGCGAAACTGCTATGTTGTGACATTCTCGGTAAAGCGCATGCAAGTATCGTGAAACCTTAAAGAACGATGTCATTTAGCGAGATACAGCGTTCTGTACTGTAATAAGTTGGTGAGAAACTGTGAGGTCAAGCAAATATCGTAATTGTGAACGAAACAGTGTAATTGAGCGTCTTTAGATACAAGTGCGAATGTTAGGTTAGGTTGACATATCAACCGTCGTAAAACCGCATTAAACAATGTCACTAAGTGAGATGTAGTGTTTTTCAACATTACAAGTCGGGAACTACGATATCTAATGTGAAAGCGCATGAAACCGTCGTAATCTTGTAGAAAACATTGTAAAGTGGCGAGTAAAACGTTTTCTAACGATAGAAGTGCGAAGGTTAGGTTAGGTTAGGTTAGTTTAAGCTAGGTAGCGTCGTGAAACTACCAAAAACGACGTCATCTAACGAGATAGTGTTGTTTTATAGCGAGTATTAAACTGCGATAGGTGAAATGTTGTGAAAGCACACAAAACGGCATGAACAAGCCAAATACTGCGTGTTCTACCGTTACAAGTGCGAAACTGCTATATTGTGATATTCTCGTTAAAGCGCATGCAAGCATCGTGAAACCTTAAAGAACAATGTCATTTAGCGAGATACAGCGTTCTGTACTGCAATAAGTTGGTGAAAAACTGTGAGGTTATGCAAATATCGTAATTGTTAACACAACAGTGTAATAGAGCGTTTTTAGATACAAGTGCGAATGTTAGGTTAGGTTAAGATATGAACCGTCGTAAAACCGCATTAAACAATGTCAATTACTGAGATGCAGTGTTTTTCACCATTAAAAGTGGGGAACTGCGATATTTAATGTGAAAGCGCTTGCAACCGTCGTTAGGTTAGGTTAGGTTAGGTTAGGTTATGTTAGGTTAGGTTAGGTTTGGTTAGGTTAGGTTAGGTTAGGTTAGGTTACATTAGGTTAGGTTGGGTTGAGTTGGGTTAGGTTAGGTTAGGTTAGGTTAGGTTGGGTTAGGTTAGGTTAGGTTACGTTAGGTTAGGTTAGGTTACGTTAGGTTAGGTAAGGTTAGGTTACGTTAGGTTAGGTTAGGTTAGGTAAGGATAATTTGGTTAGGTTAGGTAAGGTTAGGTTAGGTTAGGTTAGGTTGGGTTGGGTGTTGTTGGGTTGGGTTGGGTTTGGTTAGGTTGGGTTAGGTTAGGTTAGGTTACGTTAGGTTAGGTTAGGTTAGGTTACGTTAGGTTATGTTAGGTTAGGTTAGGTTACGTTAGGTTAGGTTAGGTCAGGTAAGGTTAGGTTACGTTAGAATAGGTTAGGTTAGGTTACGTTAGGTTAGGTTAAGTTAGGTTAGGTTAGGTTTGGTTAGGTTAGGTTAGGTTAGCTTAGGTTAGGTTAGGTTGGGTTGGGTTGGGTTAGGTTGGGTTAGGTTAGGTTAGGTTAGGTTGGGTTAGGTTAGTTTAGGTTAGGTTAGGTTAGGTTAGGTAGGGTTGGGTTGGGTTAGGTTAGGTTAGGTAAGGTTAGGTTAGGTAAGGTTAGGTTAGGTTAGGTTAGGTTAGGTTAAGGTATGAACCGTCGTAAAACCGCATTAAACAATGTCACTTAGTGAGATGCAGTGTTTTTCACCTTTACAAGTTGGGAACTGTGATATCTAATGTGAAAGCGCTTGAAACCGTCGTAATGTTGTAGAAAGCAATTTAAAGTAGCGAGTAAAACGTTTTCCAACGATAGAAGTGCGAAGGTCATGTTAGGTTGAGTTATGTTAGTTTAAGCTAGGTAGCGTCGTGAAACTACCAAAAACAACGTCATCTAACGAGATAGTGTTGTTTTATTGCGAGTAAGAAACTGCGATAGGTGAAATGTTGTGAAAGCACACAAAACGGCATGAACAAGCCAAATACTGCGTGTTGTACCGTTACAAGTGTGAAACTGCTATGTTGTGATATTCTCGTTAAAGCGCATGCAAGCATCGTGAAACCCTAAAGAACGATGTCATTTAGCGAGATACAGCGTTCTGTACTGCAATAAGTTGGTGAAAAACTGTGAGGTTATGCAAATATCCTAATTGTGAACGAAACAGTGTAATAGAGCGTTTTTTAATACAAGTGCGAATGTTAGGTTAGGTTAAGATATGAACCGTCGTAAAACCGCATTAAACAATGTCACTTAGTGACATGCAGTGTTTTTCACCATTACAAGTCGGGAACTGCGATATCTAATGTGAAAGCGCTTGCAAACGTCCTTAGGTTAGGTTAGGTTAGGTTAGGTTAGGTTAGGTTACGTTAGGTTAGGTTAGGTTAGGTTTGGTTAGGTTAGGTTAGGTTAGGTTAGGGTATGTTAGGTAAGGTTCGGTTAGGTTAGGTTAGGTTAGGTTGGTTTAGGTAAGGTTAGGTTAGGGTAATATATGAACCGCGCTAAAACCGCATTAAACAATGTCACTTAGTGAGATGCTGTGTTTTTCACCATTACAAGTCAGGAACTGCGATATTTAATGTGAAAGCGCATGAAACCGTCGTAATCTTGTAGAAAACATTGTAAAGTAGCGAATAAAACGTTTTCTAACGATAGAAGTGCGAAGGTTCGGTTAGTTTGAGCTAGGTAGCGTCGTGAAACCACCAAAAACGATGTCATCTAACGAGATAGTGTTGTTTTATTGCGAGTACGAAACTGCGATAGGTGAAATATTGGGAAAGCACACAAAATGGCATGAACTAGCCAGATACTGCGTCTTGTGCCGTTACAAGTGCGAAACTGCTTTATTGTGATATTCTCGTTAAAGCGCATGCAAGTATCGTGAAACCTTAAAGAACGATGTCATTTAGCGAGATACAGCGTTCTGTACTGTAATAAGTTGGTGAGAAACTGTGAGGTCAAGCAAATATCGTAATTGTGAACGAAACAGTGTAATTGAGCGTCTTTAGATACAAGTGCGAATGTTAGGTTAGGTTGACATATCAACCGTCGTAAAACCGCATTAAACAATGTCACTTAGTGAGATGTAGTGTTTTTCAACATTACAAGTCGGGAACTACGATATCTAATGTGAAAGCGCATGAAACCGTCGTAATCTTGTAGAAAACATTGTAAAGTTGCGAGTAAAACGTTTTCTAACGATAGAAGTGCGAAGGTTAGGTTAGGTTAGGTTAGTTTAAGCTAGGTAGCGTCGTGAAACTACCAAAAACGACGTCATCTAACGAGATAGTGTTGTTTTATTGCGAGTATTAAACTGCGATAGGTGAAATGTTGTGAATGCACACAAAACGGCATGAACAAGCCAAATACTGCGTGTTCTACCGTTACAAGTGCGAAACTGCTATATTGTGATATTCTCGTTAAAGCGCATGCAAGCATCGTGAAACCTTAAAGAACAATGTCATTTAGCGAGATACAGCGTTCTGTACTGCAATAAGTTGGTGAAAAACTGTGAGGTTATGCAAATATCGTAATTGTGAACGAAACAGTGTAATAGAGCGTTTTTCAATACAAGTACGAATGTTAGGTTAGGTTAAGATATGAACCGTCGTAAAACCGCAATAAACAATGTCACTTAGTGAGATGCAGTGTTTTTCACCATTACAAGTTGGGAACTGCGATATCTAATGTGAAAGCGCTTGCAAACGTCGTTAGGTTAGGTTAGGTTAGGTTAGGTTACGTTACGTTAGGTTAGGTTTGGTTAGGTTAGGTTAGGTTAGGTTATGTTAGGTCAGGTTGGGTTAGGTTAGGTTAGGTTACGTTAGGTTAGGTTGGGTTAGGTCAGGTTAGGTTAGGTTAGGTTACGTTAGGTTAGGTTAGGTTACGTTAGGTTAGGTTAGGTTAGGTTACGTTAGGTTAGGTTAGGTTAGGTAAGGATAATTTGGTTAGGTTAGGTAAGGTTAGGTTAGGTTAGGTTAGGTTGGGTTGGGTGTTGTTGGGTTGGGTTGGGTTGGGTTAGGTTGGGTTAGGTTAGGTTACGTTAGGTTAGGTTAGGTTAGGTTACGTTAGGTTATGTTAGGTTAGGTTAGGTTAGGTTACGTT
The DNA here is from genome assembly GCF_043290135.1 of Rhipicephalus microplus. NCBI lineage: Eukaryota > Metazoa > Arthropoda > Arachnida > Ixodida > Ixodidae > Rhipicephalus > Rhipicephalus microplus. The sequence continues at coordinate 1,537,756 of NW_027464606.1, read as the reverse complement.
AGAATAGGTTAGGTTAGGTTACGTTAGGTTAGGTTAAGTAAGGTTAGGTTAGGTTTGGTTAGGTTAGGTTAGGTTGGGTTGGGTTGGGTTAGGTTGGGTTAGGTTAGGTTAGGTTAGGTTAGGTTGGGTTAGGTTAGTTTAGGTTAGGTTAGGTTAGGTTGGGTTGGGTTGGGTTGGGTTGGGTTAGGTTAGGTTAGGTAAGGTTAGGTTAGGTTAGGTTAAGGTATGAACCGTCGTAAAACCGCATTAAACAATGTCACTTAGTGAGATGCAGTGTTTCTCACCTTTACAAGTTGGGAACTGTGATATCTAAAGTGAAAGCGCTTGAAACCGTCGTAATGTTGTAGAAAGCAATGTAAAGTAGCGAGTAAAACGTTTTCTAACGATAGAAGTGCGAAGATCATGTTAGGTTGAGTTATGTTAGTTTAAGCTAGGTAGCGTCGTGAAACTACCAAAAACAACGTCATCTAACGAGATAGTGTTGTTTTATTGCGAGTACGAAACTGCGATAGGTGAAATGTTGTGAAAGCACACAAAACGGCATGAACAAGCCAAATACTGCGGGTTGTACCGTTACAAGTGCGAAACTGCTATGTTGTGATATTCTCGTTAAAGCGCATGCAAGCATCGTGAAACCCTAAAGAACGATGTCATTTAGCGAGATACAGCGTTCTGTACTGCAATAAGTTGGTGAAAAACTGTGAGGTTATGCAAATATCCTAATTGTGAACGAAACAGTGCAATAGAGCCTTTTTTATTACAAGTGCGAATGTTAGGTTAGGTTAAGATATGAACCGTCGTAAAACCGCATTAAACAATGTCACTTAGTGAGATGCAGTGTTTTTCACCGTTACAAGTCGGGAACTGCGATATCTAATGTGAAAGCGCTTGCAAACGTCGTTAGGTTAGGTTACGTTAGGTTAGGTTAGGTTAGGTTTGGTTAGGTTAGGTTAGGTTAGGTTAGGTTAGGGTATGTTAGGTAAGGTTTGGTTAGGTTAGGTTAGGTTAGCTTAGGTTAGGTTAGGTTGGGTTGGGTTGGGTTAGGTTGGGTTAGGTTAGGTTAGGTTAGGTTAGGTTGGGTTAGGTTAGTTTAGGTTAGGTTAGGTTAGGTTGGGTTGGGTTGGGTTGGGTTGGGTTAGGTTAGGTTAGGTAAGGTTAGGTTAGGTTAGGTTAAGGTATGAACCGTCGTAAAACTGCATTAAACAATGTCACTTAGTGAGATGCAGTGTTTCTCACCTTTACAAGTTGGGAACTGTGATATCTAAAGTGAAAGCGCTTGAAACCGTCGTAATGTTGTAGAAAGCAATGTAAAGTAGCGAGTAAAACGTTTTCTAACGATAGAAGTGCGAAGATCATGTTAGGTTGAGTTATGTTAGTTTAAGCTAGGTAGCGTCGTGAAACTACCAAAAACAACGTCATCTAACGAGATAGTGTTGTTTTATTGCGAGTACGAAACTGCGATAGGTGAAATGTTGTGAAAGCACACAAAACGGCATGAACAAGCCAAATACTGCGGGTTGTACCGTTACAAGTGCGAAACTGCTATGTTGTGATATTCTCGTTAAAGCGCATGCAAGCATCGTGAAACCCTAAAGAACGATGTCATTTAGCGAGATACAGCGTTCTGTACTGCAATAAGTTGGTGAAAAACTGTGAGGTTATGCAAATATCCTAATTGTGAACGAAACAGTGTAATAGAGCGTTTTTTAATACAAGTGCGAATGTTAGGTTAGGTTAAGATATGAACCGTCGTAAAACCGCATTAAACAATGTCACTTAGTGAGATGTAGTGTTTTTCAACATTACAAGTCGGGAACTACGATATCTAATGTGAAAGCGCATGAAACCGTCGTAATCTTGTAGAAAACATTGTAAAGTTGCGAGTAAAACGTTTTCTAACGATAGAAGTGCGAAGGTTAGGTTAGGTTAGGTTAGCTTAAGCTAGGTAGCGTCGTGAAACTACCAAAAACGACGTCATCTAACGAGATAGTGTTGTTTTATTGCGAGTATTAAACTGCGATAGGTGAAATGTTGTGAATGCACACAAAACGGCATGAACAAGCCAAATACTGCGTGTTCTACCGTTACAAGTGCGAAACTGCTATATTGTGATATTCTCGTTAAAGCGCATGCAAGCATCGTGAAACCTTAAAGAACAATGTCATTTAGCGAGATACAGCGTTCTGTACTGCAATAAGTTGGTGAAAAACTGTGAGGTTATGCAAATATCGTAATTGTGAACGAAACAGTGTAATAGAGCGTTTTTCAATACAAGTACGAATGTTAGGTTAGGTTAAGATATGAACCGTCGTAAAACCGCAATAAACAATGTCACTTAGTGAGATGCAGTGTTTTTCACCATTACAAGTTGGGAACTGCGATATCTAATGTGAAAGCGCTTGCAAACGTCGTTAGGTTAGGTTAGGTTTGGTTAGGTTAGGTTACGTTAGGTTAGGTTTGGTTAGGTTAGGTTAGGTTAGGTTATGTTAGGTCAGGTTGGGTTAGGTTAGGTTAGGTTACGTTAGGTTAGGTTGGGTTAGGTCAGGTTAGGTTAGGTTAGGTTACGTTAGGTTAGGTTAGGTTACGTTAGGTTAGGTTAGGTTAGGTTACCTTAGGTTAGGTTAGGTTAGGTAAGGATAATTTGGTTAGGTTAGGTAAGGTTAGGTTAGGTTAGGTTAGGTTGGGTTGGGTGTTGTTGGGTTGGGTTGGGTTGGGTTAGGTTGGGTTAGGTTAGGTTACGTTAGGTTAGGTTAGGTTAGGTTACGTTAGGTTATGTTAGGTTAGGTTAGGTTAGGTTACGTTAGAATAGGTTAGGTTAGGTTACGTTAGGTTAGGTTAAGTAAGGTTAGGTTAGGTTTGGTTAGGTTAGGTTAGGTTAGCTTAGGTTAGGTTAGGTTGGGTTGGGTTGGGTTAGGTTGGGTTAGGTTAGGTTAGGTTAGGTTAGGTTGGGTTAGGTTAGTTTAGGTTAGGTTAGGTTAGGTTGGGTTGGGTTGGGTTGGGTTGGGTTAGGTTAGGTTAGGTAAGGTTAGGTTAGGTTAGGTTAAGGTATGAACCGTCGTAAAACCGCATTAAACAATGTCACTTAGTGAGATGCAGTGTTTCTCACCTTTACAAGTTGGGAACTGTGTTGGGAACCGGACCCGTCTACCCGTCATAAATTGACAACCTTCATGACCACGTCCAACTAAAAGAAGCTCTTCAGCACGTTGAGAAATGGTGTGAAACCTGGCAAATGAAAATTAACCCCCAAAAGACCGTTCTCATGAGGATAACTAGAAAGAATTCACCGCTACAGCTTAGCTACAGCTTAAATGGAAGCGTATTATCCAAAGTAAAATCTTTTAAATACCTAGGTGTCATACTCACATCGGATCTTCGGTGGAATGAGCACATTTCTTACATAAAGAAAAAAGCAGTAACTAAACTAGGATACTTAAGACGAACTTTGCGCCAAGCTCCTCAAGATATGAAGCTATTAGCCTATAAAACGTTTATCCGACCAATAATCGAATACGCATCGATAGTATGGGACCCTCACACGAAAAGGAACATTGTCCACTTGGAAAGTGTTCAAAGAAAATCGGTACGCTTTATTTTTAATATGTACAGCTGGCGGACATCGGCAAGTACGTTAGTGGAAAGGGCTGAATTGGAACCCCTGGAATTACGACGCCACACGGAAAGACTAGGGTACCTATACAAAATTTATCATAATAAAATAGGAATAGAAAGGGATCATTTCATTCAACCTGTAAGTAAGCGAATCACACGTTCTCATCACTCAAAAAAACTACGAGACTATAACTGCCGAACAGATGTATTTCACAACACATTTTTCCCACGAACAGTAAGGGAATGGAACGAGCTCTCAGCCGATGTCGTGGAACGCATGACCACAGCAGATTTCATTTCAACACTTCAGGCTCATTTGACGACTGTGTAATTGTACGAGTTTACTAATCTTCTTTGTATATGTTCACTTGTGTGTTTCTACTTTTATGTATCGTCACCTTATATGTAAGGAAATACATATATTCTTTTATTCCATGTATGTATTACTGGCATTTAGAATATAATGGTTACAGTGTAGTTACCTACTGCTGTGATGATCGATATAACTGATGATATTATTGCTGTAGAAGAGTACCTAGTGTGTAGCATGCCGTTATCGCTTTCTTTTGCGCAGTATGTATATATATCATCTTTGTATTCCCACTCCTGCTTACAGCCTTTTTTAGGCTAGCAGTATTTTGCAAATAAATAAATAAATAAATAAATATCTAAAGTGAAAGCGCTTGAAACCGTCGTAATGTTGTAGAAAGCAATGTAAAGTAGCGAGTAAAACGTTTTCTAACGATAGAAGTGCGAAGATCATGTTAGGTTGAGTTATGTTAGTTTAAGCTAGGTAGCGTCGTGAAACTACCAAAAACAACGTCATCTAACGAGATAGTGTTGTTTTATTGCGAGTACGAAACTGCGATAGGTGAAATGTTGTGAAAGCACACAAAACGGCATGAACAAGCCAAATACTGCGGGTTGTACCGTTACAAGTGCGAAACTGCTATGTTGTGATATTCTCGTTAAAGCGCATGCAAGCATCGTGAAACCCTAAAGAACGATGTCATTTAGCGAGATACAGCGTTCTGTACTGCAATAAGTTGGTGAAAAACTGTGAGGTTATGCAAATATCCTAATTGTGAACGAAACCGTGTAATAGAGCGTTTTTTATTACAAGTGCGAATGTTAGGTTAGGTTAAGATATTGCTACCTGTAGGCTGCCACAAACCATAGTGCGAATGCGCGTGTGCGCCCGACGAAGAAGATGAGGCTCGCTGGCTGCTCGAGCTCGGAGCCAGACTGGCCAGTGCTGCAACCGCTCTTGCAAATATATTTTTCGAATATATTCGCAATACTTTGTCTCGTTACTCACGTAACATATTTGGTGGAGGTGGAACGATCCCCGTCCTCACCACGCAGCTCCGCAGTGGCCGCATCCTCCAGCTTCCCGCCATGGCTTCCAGTGACAACGCGTCCGCTTCATCATCTGCGGCTTCTCCGACAACCTTTGTCGCCGTCCAAACACCACGTGATCCCGGGACATTTTCTGCGCAACCTGGCCTCGACGTCGACAAATGGCTTCGCCTTTATGAACGGGTCAGTCAAACTCACCGTTGGGACCCTACCATGATGCTCGCTAATGTTCTCTTCTACTTGGACGGAACCCCGCGTGTCTGGTACGAGACAAATGAGTCCGAACTCACCAGCTGGGACACGTTCAAGGAGAAGCTACGTGACATCTTTGGGGACCCGACCGGTCGCCACGCAGCTGCGCGACAGGAGCTGGCTACCCGTGTCCAGTCGCCAACTGAATCGTATGTGTCATACATCCAAGAAGTTCTCGCTCTTTGCCGAAAAGTGGACGAAGCGATGTCTGAGGCTGAAAAGGTTGGACACGTTTTGAAGGGGATCGCGGACGACGCCTTCAATTTGCTGGTGTACACTAACGTCTCGACCATCGACCGTGTAATTCAAGAATGCCGCCGTTTCGAAACAGCAAAAAGCCGTCGGGTGCGCCCTCCTTTTTCTCGGTTGCCAAACACGGCGGCTACGTCCACCTGCTCCGATTCTACCGTCACACCGCCCTTTGAGCAGAGTGTAACGCGTATCGTTCGACGGGAACTTGAAGCAGCAAGTCCAGCGCCGCTTCAGCCCACTTCTTTCGAACATACGATACCGACAACCCCCGCGATCTCCGTTATTCAGGCGGTCGTACGACAAGAATTCGCCAACCGCGGGTTCCCTGATGCTTGCCCCATCTCTTGCCCCTCCTCCAGACCAATTCCCATTAATGCACCTCGACGTGACCCATTTGTTGCTCCACGATCTCGCAACCCGGCGGAATGGCGAACTCCTGACGACAAACCGATCTGCTTCCGGTGCCACCGCGTTGGACATGTCTCCCGCTACTGCCGTGCCTCCTGGACGCCGCCACATAGGAGCCAGTTTTTCGCACCTTATAGCCCATATGAAGATCTTCGCCGGTATTCGTCCAGCCGTACCGCCCCTGCTTTCGACACGTCTAACAGCCGCCTTCCTGCTCGTTCTCCGTCCCCTCAACGCCGTCGTTCCCCGTCGCCCCAGCCACGCCGCCATCACTCGCCGCCTAACTTTTCATCGTACCCGACGGAAAACTAGACAGTGCAGCCCCTGGAGGTAGTGCTGCATCATCCCTGTCTGAACCAAACCCTCCATTGACGCTTCATACGAACAAAAATCTTGTCGATGTACACGTGGACGGTATTTCTCTGTCGGCACTAGTCGACACTGGCGCTCATGTGTCCATAATCAGCGTTCATCTTTGTCGCCGCTTAAGAAAAGTACTCACGCCCCCTGCTACCGAAGCTGTACGTGTGGCCGATGGCGGCACTGTTCCTGTCATTGGCATGTGTACGGCTCGCATACGCATCGCCGACCGTTACATCCCTGTTCTATTCACGGTGCTCCAGAACTGTCCTCATGACCTCATCTTAGGGATGGACTTCCTGTCGACCCATTCTGCTCTGATCGACTGTTCCGCTGGTACTCTTTGCTTAGACCTTCCTCTTCAGCCGGATATTCACCCTGAACCTCAACACGGCCTTTCTGCCACAGACTTCCTCCGCTTACCGCCTAAAGCCCTCACATTCACCGAATTCGCCACGACCTCACCCGTATTGGATGGGAATTACATCGTCACGCCGATTCCTGATGTCCTACTGGCACGTGACGTCACCGTCCCTCACTGCATCGTAACTGTAGCCTCCAACCGGACCCGTCTACCCGTCATAAATTTCGGCTTCACAAAGCAAGTCCTCCCTGAAGGCATCCTAATTGCCACGTTGCGGTCCTTAGCCGATGATCACGTCACCACTTTCGCAGCCGACGCATGCCCCAATTTTCCTTGTCGCCCACTCGATGCCACATGCCTCGACATGTCAATACGTCCCATGATCGACCCTGACCTTCCCCCAGCGCAATCAGCCGCTCTCGCACGCCTTCTAGCTTCCTACCGTGACATCTTCGACCTTGACGACCGCCCACTCGGCCAAACTTCTCTTGTAAAGCACGGCATCAACACCGGTGATGCTGCTCCCATTCACCGTCGACCGTATCGCGTGTCCGCGTCGGAGCGCCAGATCATTCAAGCTGAAGTGAATAAGATGTTAACTAAAGGCATTATTGAGCCCTCATCAAGCCCATGGGCGTCACCCGTCGTCCTGGTTAAAAAGAAGGACAACACATGGCGTTTTTGCATCGATTACCGGCATCTAAATCGAATCACCAAAAAGGACGTGTATCCTTTACCACGTATTGATGACGCCCTCGATTGTCTCCACGGCGCACGCTACTTTTCATCCATCGACCTTCGTTCTGGTTATTGGCAGATTGCCGTAGACGAGAAAGACCAAGAAAAGACCGCCTTCATCACTCCAGATGGCCTATACCAATTCAAGGTTATGCCCTTCGGCCTATGCAATGCCCCCGCCACGTTCGAACGTATGATGGACTCTCTGCTACACGGGTTCAAATGGTCAACATGCCTGTGTTACCTAGACGACGTCCTCGTATTTGCACCTACGTTTGAGACCCACCTTGAGCGTCTGTCGGCCATTCTCGACGTCTTCCGCAAAGCTGGCCTCCAGTTGAACTCCTCGAAGTGTCACTTCGGCCGCCGACAGATTACCGTGCTGGGCCACCTTGTCGATGCTTCTGGTGTGAGACCGGACCCTGAGAAAATTCGTGCCGTCACGAATTTCCCAGTACCCCAATCCGCCAAAGATGTCCGGAGCTTTGTGGGACTTTGCTCCTACTTTAGGCGGTTCGTGAAAGATTTTGCGGCAATCGCCCAACCACTTACCGATCTTTTGAAGAAAGGCGTTCCATTTTCGTGGGGGTCCACTCAAGCTGCCGCCTTCTCTCACCTCATAACACTTTTGACGACGCCCCCTATCCTCGCCCACTTTGACCCATCTGCCCGAACTGAGGTCCGAACTGATGCCAGTGGTCACGGTATCGGAGCCGTTCTCGCCCAATGCCAACAGGGACACGACCGCGTTATCGCGTATGCTAGCCGCCTCCTTACACCTGCAGAGCGTAACTATTCGATCACAGAGCGAGAATGCCTTGCTCTTGTCTGGGCGGTCTCAAAATTTCGTCCATATTTATATGGCACTCACTTTTCCGTCGTCACCGACCACCACGCGCTCTGCTGGCTTTCATCCTTAAGAGATCCTACAGGTCGACTTGGTCGCTGGGCTCTGCGACTGCAAGAATACACCTTTTCTGTGATATACAAGTCTGGACGCCTGCACCAGGACGCCGATTGCCTTTCTCGCTATCCAGTTAACCCATCGGCCACCATACCTGACAACGACGCCTGCGTGTGCTCCGTTTCTCAACTGAACCACATAGCCGACGAGCAACGCCGTGATGCAGCCCTACGAGCTATCATTGAGCGCCTCGACTCCTCCCCATCGAACCGATCCTATCGCTCGTTCGTACTCCAGAATGGCACATTATACCGGCATAACTTCCATCCAGACGGCCCATCTCTGCTGCTTGCCATACCCAAACACCTCCGCTTGGCTGTACTCCACGAACTTCATGACGTTCCTACTGCCGGTCACCTGGGTGTGTCCCGCACATACGACCGGATTCGCCGTCGCTTCTATTGGCCAGGTCTGGCACGATCCGTCAGAAGATACGTCGCGGCGTGTGAGGAATGTCAGCGCCGCAAAACACCATCGACGCTTCCGGCTGGGCGCCTTCAACCACTCGATATTTCTACTGAACCTTTCTTTCGCGTCGGCTTGGACTTACTCGGCCCTTTTCCTCTGTCTTCTGCTGGCAACAGGTGGATAGCTGTGGCCACAGACTACGCCACACGCTACGCAATCACACGCGCCCTTCCAACAAGTTGCGCCACTGACGTCGCCGATTTTCTTCTACACGACGTGATCTTGCAACATGGTGCTCCACGCCAGCTGCTCACGGACCGAGGCCGCACATTTCTATCGAAAGTCATAGCGGACATTCTACGCTCTTGTGCAACACGCCACAAGCTCACTACGTCGTACCATCCGCAAACAAATGGCCTCACAGAACGCCTGAACCGAACCCTAACTGACATGCTTGCAAAGTACGTTTCCTCAGATCACTCTGACTGGGACATCGCTTTACCATACGTGACATTTGCCTACAATTCTTCGCGCCACGACACGGCTGGTTACTCCCCTTTTTTCTTGCTGTTCGGCCGCGAACCCACATTACCCCTCGATACGACGATTCCGTTACCAGCAGCTCCAACTTCACAATATGCTCTGGACGCCATCAGCCGGGCCGCCCACGCACGCGAAACCGCTCGTGCTCGCCTTCTGACCTCCCAAGCAAACCAACGGCGTCGGTACGACCAACGACACCGCGATGTGCACTTTTCGCCCGGTTCGTTGGTTCTGCTGTGGTCTCCGACCAGGCAAGTTGGCCTGTCTGACAAGCTGCTCTCTCGGTACACAGGGCCCTACAGAGTGCTTCGTGAGGTGACTCCCGTCACTTATGAAATCACTCCTGCTGCCTCGCCGTCTTCATCCACCCCTAGGGCCAGCGACATCGTACACGTCGCACGCCTGAAGCAGTACCACTCGCCCAATGATCTTGACATCTAGATGCGCCGAGACGGCGCCTTTGCCGACGGGGGTTATATGCTACCTGTAGGCTGCCACAAACCATAGTGCGAATGCGCGTGTGCGCCCGACGAAGAAGATGAGGCTCGCTGGCTGCTCGAGCTCGGAGCCAGACTGGCCAGTGCTGCAACCGCTCTTGCAAATATATTTTTCGAATATATTCGCAATACTTTGTCTCGTTACTCACGTAACAATATCAACCGTCGTAAAACCGCATTAAACAATGTCACTTAGTGAGATGCAGTGTTTTTCACCATTACAAGTCGGGAACTGCGATATCTAATGTGAAAGCGCTTGCAAACGTCGTTAGGTTAGGTTACGTTAGGTTAGGTTAGGTTAGGTTTGGTTAGGTTAGGTTAGGTTAGGTTAGGTTAGGGTATGTTAGGTAAGGTTTGGTTAGGTTAGGTTAGGTTAGGTTTGGTTAGGTTAGGTTAGGTTAGCTTAGGTTAGGTTAGGTTGGGTTGGGTTGGGTTAGGTTGGGTTAGGTTAGGTTAGGTTAGGTTAGGTTGGGTTAGGTTAGTTTAGGTTAGGTTAGGTTAGGTTGGGTTGGGTTGGGTTGGGTTGGGTTAGGTTAGGTTAGGTAAGGTTAGGTTAGGTTAGGTTAAGGTATGAACCGTCGTAAAACTGCATTAAACAATGTCACTTAGTGAGATGCAGTGTTTCTCACCTTTACAAGTTGGGAACTGTGATATCTAAAGTGAAAGCGCTTGAAACCGTCGTAATGTTGTAGAAAGCAATGTAAAGTAGCGAGTAAAACGTTTTCTAACGATAGAAGTGCGAAGATCATGTTAGGTTGAGTTATGTTAGTTTAAGCTAGGTAGCGTCGTGAAACTACCAAAAACAACGTCATCTAACGAGATAGTGTTGTTTTATTGCGAGTACGAAACTGCGATAGGTGAAATGTTGTGAAAGCACACAAAACGGCATGAACAAGCCAAATACTGCGGGTTGTACCGTTACAAGTGCGAAACTGCTATGTTGTGATATTCTCGTTAAAGCGCATGCAAGCATCGTGAAACCCTAAAGAACGATGTCATTTAGCGAGATACAGCGTTCTGTACTGCAATAAGTTGGTGAAAAACTGTGAGGTTATGCAAATATCCTAATTGTGAACGAAACAGTGTAATAGAGCGTTTTTTAATACAAGTGCGAATGTTAGGTTAGGTTAAGATATGAACCGTCGTAAAACCGCATTAAACAATGTCACTTAGTGAGATGCAGTGTTTTTCACCATTACAAGTCGGGAACTGCGATATCTAATGTGAAAGCGCTTGCAAACGTCGTTAGGTTAGGTTAGGTTAGGTTAGGTTAGGTTAGGTTAGGTTTGGTTAGGTTAGGTTAGGTTAGGTTAGGGTATGTTAGGTAAGGTTTGGTTAGGTTAGGTTAGGTTAGGTTGGTTTAGGTAAGGTTAAGTTAGGTTAAGATATGAACCGCGCTAAAACCGCATTAAACAATGTCACTTAGTGAGATGCTGTGTTTTTCACCATTACGAGTCGGGAACTGCGATATCTAATGTGAAAGCGCATGAAACCGTCGTAATCTTGTAGAAAACATTGTAAAGTAGCGAATAAAACGTTTTCTAACGATAGAAGTGCGAAGGTTCGGTTAGTTTGAGCAAGGTAGCGTCGTGAAACCACCAAAAACGACGTCATCTAACGAGATAGTGTTGTTTTATTGCGAGTACGAAACTGCGATAGGTAAAATGTTGTGAAAGCACACAAAACGGCATGAACAAGCCAAATACTGCGTGTTGTACCGTTACAAGTGCGAAAGTGCTATGTTGTGACATTCTCGGTAAAGCGCATGCAAGTATCGTGAAACCTTAAAGAACGATGTCATTTAGCGAGATACAGCGTTCTGTACTGTAATAAGTTGGTGAGAAACTGTGAGGTCAAGCAAATATCGTAATTGTGAACGAAACAGTGTAATTGAGCGTCTTTAGATACAAGTGCGAATGTTAGGTTAGGTTGACATATCAACCGTCGTAAAATCGCATTAAACAATGTCACTTAGTGAGATGTAGTGTTTTTCAACATTACAAGTCGGGAACTACGATATCTAATGTGAAAGCGCATGAAACCGTCGTAATCTTGTAGAAAACATTGTAAAGTGGCGAGTAAAACTTTTTCTAACGATAGAAGTGCGAAGGTTAGGTTAGGTTAGGTTAGTTTAAGCTAGGTAGCGTCGTGAAACTACCAAAAACGACGTCATCTAACGAGATAGTGTTGTTTTATAGCGAGTATTAAACTGCGATAGGTGAAATGTTGTGAAAGCACACAAAACGGCATGAACAAGCCAAATACTGCGTGTTCTACCGTTACAAGTGCGAAACTGCTATATTGTGATATTCTCGTTAAAGCGCATGCAAGCATCGTGAAACCTTAAAGAACAATGTCATTTAGCGAGATACAGCGTTCTGTACTGCAATAAGTTGGTGAAAAACTGTGAGGTTATGCAAATATCGTAATTGTGAACGAAACAGTGTAATTAAGCGTCTTTAGATACAAGTGCGAATGTTAGGTTAGGTTGACATATCAACCGTCGTAAAACCGCATTAAACAATGTCACTTAGTGAGATGTAGTGTTTTTCAACATTACAAGTCGGGAACTACGATATCTAATGTGAAAGCGCATGAAACCGTCGTAATCTTGTAGAAAACATTGTAAAGTTGCGAGTAAAACGTTTTCTAACGATAGAAGTGCGAAGGTTAGGTTAGGTTAGGTTAGTTTAAGCTAGGTAGCGTCGTGAAACTACTAAAAACGACGTCATCTAACGAGATAGTGTTGTTTTATTGCGAGTATTAAACTGCGATAGGTGAAATGTTGTGAATGCACACAAAACGGCATGAACAAGCCAAATACTGCGTGTTCTACCGTTACAAGTGCGAAACTGCTATATTGTGATATTCTCGTTAAAGCGCATGCAAGCATCGTGAAACCTTAAAGAACAATGTCATTTAGCGAGATACAGCGTTCTGTACTGCAATAAGTTGGTGAAAAACTGTGAGGTTATGCAAATATCGTAATTGTGAACGAAACAGTGTAATTGAGCGTCTTTAGATACAAGTGCGAATGTTAGGTTAGGTTGACATATCAACCGTCGTAAAACCGCATTAAACAATGTCACTTAGTGAGATGTAGTGTTTTTCAACATTACAAGTCGGGAACTACGATATCTAATGTGAAAGCGCATGAAACCGTCGTAATCTTGTAGAAAACATTGTAAAGTTGCGAGTAAAACGTTTTTTAACGATATAAGTTCGAAGGTTAGGTTAGGTTAGGTTAGTTTAAGCTAGGTAGCGTCGTGAAACTACCAAAAACGACGTCATCTAACGAGATAGTGTTGTTTTATTGCGAGTATTAAACTGCGATAGGTGAAATGTTGTGAATGCACACAAAACGGCATGAACAAGCCAAATACTGCGTGTTCTACCGTTACAAGTGCGAAACTGCTATATTGTGATATTCTCGTTAAAGCGCATGCAAGCATCGTGAAACCTTAAAGAACAATGTCATTTAGCGAGATACAGCGTTCTGTACTGCAATAAGTTGGTGAAAAACTGTGAGGTTATGCAAATATCGTAATTGTGAACGAAACAGTGTAATAGAGCGTTTTTCAATACAAGTACGAATGTTAGGTTAGGTTAAGATATGAACCGTCGTAAAACCGCATTAAACAATGTCACTTAGTGAGATGCAGTGTTTTTCACCATTACAAGTTGGGAACTGCGATATCTAATGTGAAAGCGCTTGAAACCGTCGTAATGTTGTAGAAAGCAATGTAAAGTAGCGAGTAAAACGTTTTCTAACGATAGAAGTGCGAAGGTTATGTTAGGTTGAGTTATGTTAGTTTAAGCTAGGTAGCATCGTGAAACCACCAAAAACGACGTCATCTAACGAGATAGTGTTGTTTTATTGCGAGTACGAAACTGCGATAGGTAAAATGTTGTGAAAGCACACAAAACGGCATGAACAAGCCAAATACTGCGTGTTGTACCGTTACAAGTGCGAAAGTGCTATGTTGTGACATTCTCGGTAAAGCGCATGCAAGTATCGTGAAACCTTAAAGAACGATGTCATTTAGCGAGATACAGCGTTCTGTACTGTAATAAGTTGGTGAGAAACTGTGAGGTCAAGCAAATATCGTAATTGTGAACGAAACAGTGTAATTGAGCGTCTTTAGATACAAGTGCGAATGTTAGGTTAGGTTGACATGTCAACCGTCGTAAAACCGCATTAAACAATGTCACTTAGTGAGATGTAGTGTTTTTCAACATTACAAGTCGGGAACTACGATATCTAATGTGAAAGCGCATGAAACCGTCGTAATCTTGTAGAAAACATTGTAAAGTGGCGAGTAAAACGTTTTCTAACGATAGAAGTGCGAAGGTTAGGTTAGGTTAGGTTAGTTTAAGCTAGGTAGCGTCATGAAACTACCAAAAACGACGTCATCTAACGAGATAGTGTTGTTTTATAGCGAGTATTAAACTGCGATAGGTGAAATGTTGTGAAAGCACACAAAACGGCATGAATAAGCCAAATACTGCGTGTTCTACCGTTACAAGTGCGAAACTGCTATATTGTGATATTCTCGTTAAAGCGCATACAAGCATCGTGAAACCTTAAAGAACAATGTCATTTAGCGAGATACAGCGTTCTGTACTGCAATAAGTTGGTGAAAAACTGTGAGGTTATGCAAATATCGTAATTGTGAACAAAACAGTGTAATAGAGCGCTTTTAGATACAAGTGCGAATGTTAGGTTAGGTTAAGATATGAACCGTCGTAAAACCGCATTAAACAAAGTCAATTACTGAGATGCAGTGTTTTTCACCATTAAAAGTGGGGAACTGCGATATTTAATGTGAAAGCGCTTGCAACCGTCGTTAGGTTAGGTTAGGTTAGGTTAGGTTTGGTTAGGTTTGGTTAGGTTAGGTTAGGTTAGGTTAGATTAGGTTAGGTTGGGTTGAGTTGGGTTAGGTTAGGTTAGGTTAGGTTAGGTTGGGTTAGGTCAGGTTAGGTTAGGTTAGGTTACGTTAGGTTAGGTTAGGTTACGTTAGGTTAGGTTAGGTTAGGTTACGTTAGGTTAGGTTAGGTTAGGTAAGGATAATTTGGTTAGGTTAGGTAAGGTTAGGTTAGGTTAGGTTAGGTTGGGTTGGGTGTTGTTGGGTTGGGTTGGGTTGGGTTGGGTTGGGTTAGGTTGGGTTAGGTTAGGTTAGGTTACGTTAGGTTAGGTTAGGTTAGGTTACGTTAGGTTATGTTAGGTTAGGTTAGGTTACGTTAGGTTACGTTAGCTCAGGTAAGGTTAGGTTACGTTAGAATAGGTTAGGTTAGGTTACGTTAGGTTAGGTTAAGTAAGGTTAGGTTAGGTTTGGTTAGGTTAGGTTAGGTTAGCTTAGGTTAGGTTAGGTTGGGTTGGGTTGGGTTAGGTTGGGTTAGGTTAGGTTAGGTTAGGTTAGGTTGGGTTAGGTTAGTTTAGGTTAGGTTAGGTTAGGTTGGGTTGGGTTGGGTTGGGTTAGGTTAGGTTAGGTTAGGTAAGGTTAGGTTAGGTTAGGTTAAGGTATGAACCGTCGTAAAACCGCATTAAACAATGTCACTTAATGAGATGCAGTGTTTTTCACCTTTACAAGTTGGGAACTGTGATATCTAAAGTGAAAGCGCTTGAAACCGTCGTAATGTTGTAGAAAGCAATGTAAAGTAGCGAGTAAAACGTTTTCTAACGATAGAAGTGCGAAGGTCATGTTAGGTTGAGTTATGTTAGTTTAAGCTAGGTAGCGTCGTGAAACTACCAAAAACAACGTCATCTAACGAGATAGTGTTGTTTTATTGCGAGTACGAAACTGCGATAGGTGAAATGTTGTGAAAGCACACAAAACGGCATGAACAAGCCAAATACTGCGTGTTGTACCGTTACAAGTGCGAAACTGCTATGTTGTGATATTCTCGTTAAAGCGCATGCAAGCATCGTGAAACCTTAAAGAACGATGTCATTTAGCGAGATACAGCGTTCTGTACTGCAATAAGTTGGTGAAAAACTGTGAGGTTATGCAAATATCCTAATTGTGAACGAAACAGTGTAATAGAGCGTTTTTTAATACAAGTGCGAATGTTAGGTTAGGTTAAGATATGAACCGTCGTAAAACCGCATTAAACAATGTCACTTAGTGAGATGCAGTGTTTTTCACCATTACAAGTCGGGAACTGCGATATCTAATGTGAAAGCGCTTGCAAACGTCGTTAGGTTAGGTTAGGTTAGGTTAGGTTAGGTTAGGTTAGGTTAGGTTACGTTAGGTTAGGTTAGGTTAGGTTTGGTTAGGTTAGGTTAGGTTAGGTTAGGTTAGGGTATGTTAGGTAAGGTTTGGTTAGGTTAGGTTAGGTTAGGTTGGTTTAGGTAAGGTTAAGTTAGGTTAAGATATGAACCGCGCTAAAACCGCATTAAACAATGTCACTTAGTGAGATGCTGTGTTTTTCACCATTACAAGTCGGGAACTGCGATATCTAATGTGAAAGCGCATGAAACCGTCGTAATCTTGTAGAAAACATTGTAAAGTAGCGAATAAAACGTTTTCTAACGATAGAAGTGCGAAGGTTCGGTTAGTTTGAGCAAGGTAGCGTCGTGAAACCACCAAAAACGACGTCATCTAACGAGATAGTGTTGTTTTATTGCGAGTACGAAACTGCGATAGGTAAAATGTTGTGAAAGCACACAAAACGGCATGAACAAGCCAAATACTGCGTGTTGTACCGTTACAAGTGCGAAAGTGCTATGTTGTGACATTCTCGGTAAAGCGCATGCAAGTATCGTGAAACCTTAAAGAACGATGTCATTTAGCGAGATACAGCGTTCTGTACTGTAATAAGTTGGTGAGAAACTGTGAGGTCAAGCAAATATCGTAATTGTGAACGAAACAGTGTAATTGAGCGTCTTTAGATACAAGTGCGAATGTTAGGTTAGGTTGACATATCAACCGTCGTAAAACCGCATTAAACAATGTCACTTAGTGAGATGTAGTGTTTTTCAACATTACAAGTCGGGAACTACGATATCTAATGTGAAAGCGCATGAAACCGTCGTAATCTTGTAGAAAACATTGTAAAGTTGCGAGTAAAACGTTTTCTAACGATAGAAGTGCGAAGGTTAGGTTAGATTAGGTTAGTTTAAGCTAGGTAGCGTCGTGAAACTACCAAAAACGACGTCATCTAACGAGATAGTGATGTTTTATTGCGAGTATTAAACTGCGATAGGTGAAATGTTGTGAATGCACACAAAACGGCATGAACAAGCCAAATACTGCGTGTTCTACCGTTACAAGTGCGAAACTGCTATATTGTGATATTCTCGTTAAAGCGCATGCAAGCATCGTGAAACCTTAAAGAACAATGTCATTTAGCGAGATACAGCGTTCTGTACTGCAATAAGTTGGTGAAAAACTGGACGTTATGCAAATATCGTAATTGTGAACGAAACAGTGTAATAGAGCGTTTTTCAATACAAGTACGAATGTTAGGTTAGGTTAAGATATGAACCGTCGTAAAACCGCATTAAACAATGTCACTTAGTGAGATGCAGTGTTTTTCACCATTACAAGTTGGGAACTGCGATATCTAATGTGAAAGCGCTTGCAAACGTCGTTAGGTTAGGTTAGGTTAGGTTAGGTTAGGTTACGTTAGGTTAGGTTTGGTTAGGTTAGGTTAGGTTAGGTTATGTTAGGTTAGGTTGGGTTAGGTTAGGTTAGGTTACGTTAGGTTAAGGTATGAACCGTCGTAAAACCGCATTAAACAATGTCACTTAGTGAGATGCAGTGTTTTTCACCTTTACAAGTTGGGAACTGCGATATCTAATGTGAAAGCGCTTGAAACCGTCGTAATGTTGTAGAAAGCAATGTAAAGTAGCGAGTAAAACGTTTTCTAACGATAGAAGTGCGAAGGTTATGTTAGGTTGAGTTATGTTAGTTTAAGCTAGGTAGCGTCGTGAAACCACCAAAAACGACGTCATCTAACGAGATAGTGTTGTTTTATTGCGAGTACGAAACTGCGATAGGTAAAATGTTGTGAAAGCACACAAAACGGCATGAACAAGCCAAATACTGCGTGTTGTACCGTTACAAGTGCGAAACTGCTATGTTGTGACATTCTCGGTAAAGCGCATGCAAGTATCGTGAAACCTTAAAGAACGATGTCATTTAGCGAGATACAGCGTTCTGTACTGTAATAAGTTGGTGAGAAACTGTGAGGTCAAGCAAATATCGTAATTGTGAACGAAACAGTGTAATTGAGCGTCTTTAGATACAAGTGCGAATGTTAGGTTAGGTTGACATATCAACCGTCGTAAAACCGCATTAAACAATGTCACTAAGTGAGATGTAGTGTTTTTCAACATTACAAGTCGGGAACTACGATATCTAATGTGAAAGCGCATGAAACCGTCGTAATCTTGTAGAAAACATTGTAAAGTGGCGAGTAAAACGTTTTCTAACGATAGAAGTGCGAAGGTTAGGTTAGGTTAGGTTAGTTTAAGCTAGGTAGCGTCGTGAAACTACCAAAAACGACGTCATCTAACGAGATAGTGTTGTTTATAGCGAGTATTAAACTGCGATAGGTGAAATGTTGTGAAAGCACACAAAACGGCATGAACAAGCCAAATACTGCGTGTTCTACCGTTACAAGTGCGAAACTGCTATATTGTGATATTCTCGTTAAAGCGCATGCAAGCATCGTGAAACCTTAAAGAACAATGTCATTTAGCGAGATACAGCGTTCTGTACTGCAATAAGTTGGTGAAAAACTGTGAGGTTATGCAAATATCGTAATTGTTAACACAACAGTGTAATAGAGCGTTTTTAGATACAAGTGCGAATGTTAGGTTAGGTTAAGATATGAACCGTCGTAAAACCGCATTAAACAATGTCAATTACTGAGATGCAGTGTTTTTCACCATTAAAAGTGGGGAACTGCGATATTTAATGTGAAAGCGCTTGCAACCGTCGTTAGGTTAGGTTAGGTTAGGTTAGGTTAGGTTAGGTTAGGTTAGGTTAGGTTTGGTTAGGTTAGGTTAGGTTAGGTTAGGTTAGATTAGGTTAGGTTGGGTTGAGTTGGGTTAGGTTAGGTTAGGTTAGGTTAGGTTGGGTTAGGTTAGGTTAGGTTACGTTAGGTTAGGTTAGGTTACGTTAGGTTAGGTAAGGTTAGGTTACGTTAGGTTAGGTTAGGTTAGGTAAGGATAATTTGGTTAGGTTAGGTAAGGTTAGGTTAGGTTAGGTTAGGTTGGGTTGGGTGTTGTTGGGTTGGGTTGGGTTTGGTTAGGTTGGGTTAGGTTAGGTTAGGTTACGTTAGGTTAGGTTAGGTTAGGTTACGTTAGGTTATGTTAGGTTAGGTTAGGTTACGTTAGGTTAGGTTAGGTCAGGTAAGGTTAGGTTACGTTAGAATAGGTTAGGTTAGGTTACGTTAGGTTAGGTTAAGTTAGGTTAGGTTAGGTTTGGTTAGGTTAGGTTAGGTTAGCTTAGGTTAGGTTAGGTTGGGTTGGTTGGGTTAGGTTGGTTTAGGTTAGGTTAGGTTAGGTTGGGTTAGGTTAGTTTAGGTTAGGTTAGGTTAGGTTAGGTAGGGTTGGGTTGGGTTAGGTTAGGTTAGGTTAGGTAAGGTTAGGTTAGGTTAGGTTAGGTTAGGTTAGGTTAAGGTATGAACCGTCGTAAAACCGCATTAAACAATGTCACTTAGTGAGATGCAGTGTTTTTCACCTTTACAAGTTGGGAACTGTGATATCTAATGTGAAAGCGCTTGAAACCGTCGTAATGTTGTAGAAAGCAATGTAAAGTAGCGAGTAAAACGTTTTCCAACGATAGAAGTGCGAAGGTCATGTTAGGTTGAGTTATGTTAGTTTAAGCTAGGTAGCGTCGTGAAACTACCAAAAACAACGTCATCTAACGAGATAGTGTTGTTTTATTGCGAGTACGAAACTGCGATAGGTGAAATGTTGTGAAAGCACACAAAACGGCATGAACAAGCCAAATACTGCGTGTTGTACCGTTACAAGTGTGAAACTGCTATGTTGTGATATTCTCGTTAAAGCGCATGCAAGCATCATGAAACCCTAAAGAACGATGTCATTTAGCGAGATACAGCGTTCTGTACTGCAATAAGTTGGTGAAAAACTGTGAGGTTATGCAAATATCCTAATTGTGAACGAAACAGTGTAATAGAGCGTTTTTTAATACAAGTGCGAATGTTAGGTTAGGTTAAGATATGAACCGTCGTAAAACCGCATTAAACAATGTCACTTAGTGACATGCAGTGTTTTTCACCATTACAAGTCGGGAACTGCGATATCTAATGTGAAAGCGCTTGCAAACGTCCTTAGGTTAGGTTAGGTTAGGTTAGGTTAGGTTAGGTTACGTTAGGTTAGGTTAGGTTAGGATTGGTTAGGTTAGGTTAGGTTAGGTTAGGGTATGTTAGGTAAGGTTTGGTTAGGTTAGGTTAGGTTAGGTTGGTTTAGGTAAGGTTAGGTTAGGTTAAGATATGAACCGCGCTAAAACCGCATTAAACAATGTCACTTAGTGAGATGCTGTGTTTTTCACCATTACAAGTCAGGAACTGCGATATTTAATGTGAAAGCGCATGAAACCGTCGTAATCTTGTAGAAAACATTGTAAAGTAGCGAATAAAACGTTTTCTAACGATAGAAGTGCGAAGGTTCGGTTAGTTTGAGCTAGGTAGCGTCGTGAAACTACCAAAAACGATGTCATCTAACGAGATAGTGTTGTTTTATTGCGAGTACGAAACTGCGATAGGTGAAATATTGGGAAAGCACACAAAATGGCATGAACTAGCCAGATACTGCGTCTTGTGCCGTTACAAGTGCGAAACTGCTTTATTGTGATATTCTCGTTAAAGCGCATGCAAGTATCGTGAAACCTTAAAGAACGATGTCATTTAGCGAGATACAGCGTTCTGTACTGTAATAAGTTGGTGAGAAACTGTGAGGTCAAGCAAATATCGTAATTGTGAACGAAACAGTGTAATTGAGCGTCTTTAGATACAAGTGCGAATGTTAGGTTAGGTTGACATATCAACCGTCGTAAAACCGCATTAAACAATGTCACTTAGTGAGATGTAGTGTTTTTCAACATTACAAGTCGGGAACTACGATATCTAATGTGAAAGCGCATGAAACCGTCGTAATCTTGTAGAAAACATTGTAAAGTTGCGAGTAAAACGTTTTCTAACGATAGAAGTGCGAAGGTTAGGTTAGGTTAGGTTAGTTTAAGCTAGGTAGCGTCGTGAAACTACCAAAAATGACGTCATCTAACGAGATAGTGTTGTTTTATTGCGAGTATTAAACTGCGATAGGTGAAATGTTGTGAATGCACACAAAACGGCATGAACAAGCCAAATACTGCGTGTTCTACCGTTACAAGTGCGAAACTGCTATATTGTGATATTCTCGTTAAAGCGCATGCAAGCATCGTGAAACCTTAAAGAACAATGTCATTTAGCGAGATACAGCGTTCTGTACTGCAATAAGTTGGTGAAAAACTGTGAGGTTATGCAAATATCGTAATTGTGAACGAAACAGTGTAATAGAGCGTTTTTCAATACAAGTACGAATGTTAGGTTAGGTTAAGATATGAACCGTCGTAAAACCGCAATAAACAATGTCACTTAGTGAGATGCAGTGTTTTTCACCATTACAAGTTGGGAACTGCGATATCTAATGTGAAAGCGCTTGCAAACGTCGTTAGGTTAGGTTAGGTTAGGTTAGGTTACGTTAGGTTAGGTTTGGTTAGGTTAGGTTAGGTTAGGTTATGTTAGGTTAGGTTGGGTTAGGTTAGGTTAGGTTACGTTAGGTTAAGGTATGAACCGTCGTAAAACCGCAATAAACAATGTCACTTAGTGAGATGCAGTGTTTTTCACCTTTACAAGTTGGGAACTGCGATATCTAATGTGAAAGCGCTTGAAACCGTCGTAATGTTGTAGAAAGCAATGTAAAGTAGCGAGTAAAACGTTTTCTAACGATAGAAGTGCGAAGGTTATGTTAGGTTGAGTTATGTTAGTTTAAGCTAGGTAGCGTCGTGAAACCACCAAAAACGACGTCATCTAACGAGATAGTGTTGTTTTATTGCGAGTACGAAACTGCGATAGGTAAAATGTTGTGAAAGCACACAAAACGGCATGAACAAGCCAAATACTGCGTGTTGTACCGTTACAAGTGCGAAACTGCTATGTTGTGACATTCTCGGTAAAGCGCATGCAAGTATCGTGAAACCTTAAAGAACGATGTCATTTAGCGAGATACAGCGTTCTGTACTGTAATAAGTTGGTGAGAAACTGTGAGGTCAAGCAAATATCGTAATTGTGAACGAAACAGTGTAATTGAGCGTCTTTAGATACAAGTGCGAATGTTAGGTTAGGTTGACATATCAACCGTCGTAAAACCGCATTAAACAATGTCACTAAGTGAGATGTAGTGTTTTTCAACATTACAAGTCGGGAACTACGATATCTAATGTGAAAGCGCATGAAACCGTCGTAATCTTGTAGAAAACATTGTAAAGTGGCGAGTAAAACGTTTTCTAACGATAGAAGTGCGAAGGTTAGGTTAGGTTAGGTTAGTTTAAGCTAGGTAGCGTCGTGAAACTACCAAAAACGACGTCATCTAACGAGATAGTGTTGTTATATAGCGAGTAATAAACTGCGATAGGTGAAATGTTGTGAAAGCACACAAAACGGCATGAACAAGCCAAATACTGCGTGTTCTACCGTTACAAGTGCGAAACTGCTATATTGTGATATTCTCGTTAAAGCGCATGCAAGCATCGTGAAACCTTAAAGAACAATGTCATTTAGCGAGATACAGCGTTCTTTACTGCAATAAGTTGGTGAAAAACTGTGAGGTTATGCAAATATCGTAATTGTTAACACAACAGTGTAATAGAGCGTTTTTAGATACAAGTGCGAATGTTAGGTTAGGTTAAGATATGAACCGTCGTAAAACCGCATTAAACAATGTCAATTACTGAGATGCAGTGTTTTTCACCATTAAAAGTGGGGAACTGCGATATTTAATGTGAAAGCGCTTGCAACCGTCGTTAGGTTAGGTTAGGTTAGGTTAGGTTAGGTTAGGTTTGGTTAGGTTAGGTTTGGTTAGGTTAGGTTAGGTTAGGTTAGATTAGGTTAGGTTGGGTTGAGTTGGGTTAGGTTAGGTTAGGTTGGGTTAGGTTAGGTTAGGTTACGTTATGTTAGGTTAGGTTACGTTAGGTTAGGTAAGGTTAGGTTACGTTAGGTTAGGTTAGGTTAGGAAAGGATAATTTGGTTAGGTTAGGTAAGGTTAGGTTAGGTTAGGTTAGGTTGGTTTGGGTGTTGTTGGGTTGGGTTGGGTTGGGTTAGGTTGGGTTAGGTTAGGTTAGGTTACGTTAGGTTAGGTTAGGTTACCTTAGGTTATGTTAGGTTAGGTTAGGTTACGTTAGGTTAGGTTAGGTCAGGTAAGGTTAGGTTACGTTAGAATAGGTTAGGTTAGGTTACGTTAGGTTAGGTTAAGTTAGGTTAGGTTAGGTTTGGTTAGGTTAGGTTAGGTTAGCTTCGGTTAGGTTAGGTTGGGTTGGGTTGGGTTAGGTTAGGTTAGGTTAGGTTGGGTTAGGTTAGTTTAGGTTAGGTTAGGTTAGGTTAGGTTGGGTTGGGTTGGGTTAGGTTAGGTTAGGTAAGGTTAGGTTAGGTTAGGTTAGGTTAGGTTAAGGTATGAACCGTCGTAAAACCGCATTAAACAATGTCACTTAGTGAGATGCAGTGTTTTTCACCTTTACAAACTGGGAACTGTGATATCTAATGTGAAAGCGCTTGAAACCGTCGTAATGTTGTAGAAAGCAATGTAAAGTAGCAAGTAAAACGTTTTCTAACGATAGAAGTGCGAAGGTCATGTTAGGTTGAGTTATGTTAGTTTAAGCTAGGTAGCGTCGTGAAACTACCAAAAACAACGTCATCTAACGAGATAGTGTTGTTTTATTGCGAGTACGAAACTGCGATAGGTGAAATGTTGTGAAAGCACACAAAATGGCATGAACAAGCCAAATACTGCGTGTTGTACTGTTACAAGTGCGAAACTGCTATGTTGTGATATTCTCGTTAAAGCGCATGAAAGCATCGTGAAACCTTAAAGAACGATGTCATTTAGCGAGATACAGCGTTCTGTACTGCAATAAGTTGGTGAAAAACTGTGAGGTTATGCAAATATCCTAATTGTGAACGAAACAGTGTAATAGAGCGTTTTTTAATACAAGTGCGAATGTTAGGTTAGGTTAAGATATGAACCGTCGTAAAACCGCATTAATCAATGTCACTTAGTGAGATGCAGTGTTTTTCACCATTACAAGTCGGGAACTGCGATATCTAATGTGAAAGCGCTTGCAAACGTCGTTAGGTTAGGTTAGATTAGGTTAGGTTAGGTTAGGTTAGGTTTCGTTAGGTTAGGTTAGGTTAGGTTTGGTTAGGTTAGGTTAGGTTAGGTTAGGGTATGTTAGGTAAGGTTTGGTTAGGTTAGGTTAGGTTAGGTTGGTTTAGGTAAGGTTAGGTTAGGTTAAGATATGAACCGCGCTAAGACCGCATTAAACAATGTCACTTAGTGAGATGCTGTGTTTTTCACCATTACAAGTCGGGAACTGCGATATTTATTGTGAAAGCGCATGAAACCGTCGTTAGGTTAGGTTAGGTTAGGTTACGTTAGGTTAGGTTTGGTTAGGTTAGGTTAGGTTAGGTTATGTTAGGTTAGGTTGGGTTAGGTTAGGTTAGGTTACGTTAGGTTAAGGTATGAACCGTCGTAAAACCGCAATAAACAATGTCACTTAGTGAGATGCAGTGTTTTTCACCTTTACAAGTTGGGAACTGCGATATCTAATGTGAAAGCGCTTGAAACCGTCGTAATGTTGTAGAAAGCAATGTAAAGTAGCGAGTAAAACGTTTTCTAACGATAGAAGTGCGAAGGTTATGTTAGGTTGAGTTATGTTAGTTTAAGCTAGGTAGCGTCGTGAAACCACCAAAAACGACGTCATCTAACGAGATAGTGTTGTTTTATTGCGAGTACGAAACTGCGATAGGTAAAATGTTGTGAAAGCACACAAAACGGCATGAACAAGCCAAATACTGCGTGTTGTACCGTTACAAGTGTGAAACTGCTATGTTGTGACATTCTCGGTAAAGCGCAAGCAAGTATCGTGAAACCTTAAAGAACGATGTCATTTAGCGAGATACAGCGTTCTGTACTGTAATAAGTTGGTGAGAAACTGTGAGGTCAAGCAAATATCGTAATTGTGAACGAAACAGTGTAATTGAGCGTCTTTAGATACAAGTGCGAATGTTAGGTTAGGTTGACATATCAACCGTCGTAAAACCGCATTAAACAATGTCACTTAGTGAGATGTAGTGTTTTTCAACATTACAAGTCGGGAACTACGATATCTAATGTGAAAGCGCATGAAACCGTCGTAATCTTGTAGAAAACATTGTAAAGTGGCGAGTAAAACGTTTTCTAACGATAGAAGTGCGAAGGTTAGGTTAGGTTAGGTTAGTTTAAGCTAGGTAGCGTCGTGAAACTACCAAAAACGACGTCATCTCACGAGATAGTGTTGTTTTATAGCGAGTATTAAACTGCGATTGGTGTGAAAGCACACAAAACGGCATGAACAAGCCAAATACTGCGTGTTCTACCGTTACAAGTGCGAAACTGCTATATTGTGATATTCTCGTTAAAGCGCATGCAAGCATCGTGAAACCTTAAAGAACAATGTCATTTAGCGAGATACAGCGTTCTGTACTGCAATAAGTTGGTGAAAAACTGTGAGGTTATGCAAATATCGTAATTGTGAACAAAACAGTGTAATAGAGCGTTTTACGATACAAGTGCGAATGTTAGGTTAGGTTAAGATATGAACCGTCGTAAAACCGCATTAAACAATGTCAATTACTGAGATGCAGTGTTTTTCACCATTAAAAGTGGGGAACTGCGATATTTAATGTGAAAGCGCTTGCAACCGTCGTTAGGTTAGGTTAGGTTAGGTTAGGTTAGGTTAGGTTAGGTTAGGTTTGGTTAGGTTAGGTTAGGTTAGGTTAGATTAGGTTAGGTTGGGTTGAGTTGGGTTAGGTTAGGTTAGGTTAGGTTAGGTTAGGTTGGGTTAGGTTAGGTTAGGTTACGTTAGGTTAGGTTAGGTTACGTTAGGTTAGGTTAGGTTAGGTTACGTTAGGTTAGGTTAGGTTAGGTAAGGATAATTTGGTTAGGTTAGGTAAGGTTAGGTTAGGTTAGGTTGGGTTGGGTGTTGTTGGGTTGGGTTGGGTTGGGTTAGGTTGGGTTAGGTTAGGTTAGGTTACGTTAGGTTAGATTAGGTTAGGTTACGTTAGGTTATGTTAGGTTAGGTTAGGTTACGTTAGGTTAGGTTAGGTCAGGTAAGGTTAGGTTACGTTAGAATAGGTTAGGTTACGTTAGGTTAGGTTAAGTTAGGTTAGGTTAGGTTTGGTTAGGTTAGGTTAGGTTAGCTTAGGTTAGGTTAGGTTGGGTTGGGTTGGGTTAGGTTGGGTTGGGTTGGGTTAGGTTAGGTTAGGTAAGGTTAGGTTAGGTTAGGTTAGGTTAGGTTAAGGTATGAACCGTCGTAAAACCGCATTAAACAATGTCACTTAGTGAGATGCAGTGTTTTTCACCTTTACAAGTTGGGAACTGTGATATCTAATGTGAAAGCGCTTGAAACCGTCGTAATGTTGTAGAAAGCAATGTAAAGTAGCGAGTAAAACGTTTTCTAACGATAGAAGTGCGAAGGTCATGTTAGGTTGAGTTATGTTAGTTTAAGCTAGGTAGCGTCGTGAAACTACCAAAAACAACGTCATCTAACGAGATAGTGTTGTTTTATTGCGAGTACGAAACTGCGATAGGTGAAATGTTGTGAAAGCACACAAAACGGCATGAACAAGCCAAATACTGCGTGTTGTACCGTTGCAAGTGCGAAACTGCTATGTTGTGATATTCTCGTTAAAGCGCATGCAAGCATCGTGAAACCTTAAAGAACGATGTCATTTAGCGAGATACAGCGTTCTGTACTGCAATAAGTTGGTGAAAAACTGTGAGGTTATGCAAATATCCTAATTGTGAACGAAACAGTGTAATAGAGCGTTTTTAATACAAGTGCGAATGTTAGGTTAGGTTAAGATATGAACCGTCGTAAAACCGCATTAAACAATGTCACTTAGTGAGATGCAGTGTTTTTCACCATTACAAGTCGGGAACTGCGATATCTAATGTGAAAGCGCATGAAACCGTCGTAATCTTGTAGAAAACATTGTAAAGTAGCGAATAAAACGTTTTCTAACGATAGAAGTGCGAAGGTTCGGTTAGTTTGAGCTAGGTAGCGTCGTGAAACCACCAAAAACGATGTCATCTAACGAGATAGTGTTGTTTTATTGCGAGTACGAAACTGCGATAGGTGAAATATTGGGAAAGCACACAAAATGGCATGAACTAGCCAGATACTGCGTCTTGTGCCGTTACAAGTGCGAAACTGCTTTATTGTGATATTCTCGTTAAAGCGCATGCAAGTATCGTGAAACCTTAAAGAACGATGTCATTTAGCGAGATACGGCGTTCTGTACTGTAATAAGTTGGTGAGAAACTGTGAGATCAAGCAAATATGGTAATTGTGAACGAAACAGTGTAATTGAGCGTATTTAGATACAAGTGCGAATGTTAGGTTAGGTTGAGATATCAACCGTCGTAAAACCGCATTAAACAATGTCACTTAGTGAGATGTAGTGTTTTTCAACATAACAAGTCGGGAACTACGATATCTAATGTGAAAGCGCATGAAACTGTCGTAATCTTGTAGAAAACATTGTAAAGTTGCGAGTAAAACGTTTTCTAACGATAGAAGTGCGAAGGTTAGCTTGAGTTATGTTAGTTTAAGCTATGTAGCGTCATGAAACTACCAAAAACGACGTCATCTAACGAGATAGTGTTGTTTTATTGCGAGTATTAAACTGCGACAGGTGAAATGTTGTGAATGCACACAAAACGGCATGAACAAGCCAAATACTGCGTGTTGTACCGTTACAAGTGCGAAACTGCTATATTGTGATATTCTCGTTAAAGCGCTTGCAAGCATCGTGAAACCTTAAAGAACAATGTCATTTAGCGAGATACAGCGTTCTGTACTGCAATAAGTTGGTGAAAAACTGTGAGGTTATGCAAATATCGTAATTGTGAACGAAACAGTGTAATAGAGCGTTTTTCAATACAAGTACGAATGTTAGGTTAGGTTAAGATATGAACCGTCGTAAAACCGCATTAAACAATGTCACTTAGTAAGATGCAGTGTTTTTCACCATTACAAGTTGGGAACTGCGATATCTAATGTGAAAGCGCTTGCAAACGTCGTTAGGTTAGGTTAGGTTAGGTTAGGTTACGTTAGGTTAGGTTTGGTTAGGTTAGGTTAGGTTAGGTTATGTTAGGTTAGGTTGGGTTAGGTTAGGTTAGGTTACGTTAGGTTAAGGTATGAACCGTCGTAAAACCGCAATAAACCATGTGACTTAGTGAGATGCTGTGTTTTTCACCTTTACAAGTTGGGAACTGCGATATCTAATGTGAAAGCGCTTGAAACCGTCGTAATGTTGTAGAAAGCAATGTAAAGTAGCGAGTAAAACGTTTTCTAACGATAGAAGTGCGAAGGTTATGTTAGGTTGAGTTATGTTAGTTTAAGCTAGGTAGCGTCGTGAAATCACCAAAAACGACGTCATCTAACGAGATAGTGTTGTTTTATTGCGAGTACGAAACTGCGATAGGTAAAATGTTGTGAAAGCACACAAAACGGCATGAACAAGCCAAATACTGCGTGTTGTACCGTTACAAGTGCGAAACTGCTATGTTGTGACATTCTCGGAAAAGCGCATGCAAGTATCGTGAAACCTTAAAGAACGATGTCATTTAGCGAGATACAGCGTTCTGTACTGTAATAAGTTGGTGAGAAACTGTGAGGTCAAGCAAATATCGTAATTGTGAACGAAACAGTGTAATTGAGCGTCTTTAGATACAAGTGCGAATGTTAGGTTAGGTTGACATATCAACCGTCGTAAAACCGCATTAAACAATGTCACTTAGTGAGATGTAGTGTTTTTCAACATTACAAGTCGGGAACTACGTTATCTAATGTGAAAGCGCATGAAACCGTCGTAATCTTGTAGAAGACATTGTAAAGTGGCGAGTAAAACGTTTTCTAACGATAGAAGTGCGAAGGTTAGGTTAGGTTAGGTTAGTTTAAGCTAGGTAGCGTCGTGAAACTACCAAAAACGACGTCATCTAACGAGATAGTGTTGTTTTATTGCGAGTATTAAACTGCGATAGGTGAAATGTTGTGAAAGCACACAAAACGGCATGAACAAGCCAAATACTGCGTGTTGTACCGTTACAAGTGCGAAACTGCTATGTTGTGATATTCTCGTTAAAGCGCATGCAAGCATCGTGAAACCTTAAAGAACGATGTCATTTAGCGAGATACAGCGTTCTGTACTGTAATAAGTTGGTGAGAAACTGTGAGGTCAAGCAAATATCGTAATTGTGAACGAAACAGTGTAATTGAGCGTCTTTAGATACAAGTGCGAATGTTAGGTTAGGTTGACATATCAACCATCGTAAAACCGCAATAAACAATGTCACTTAGTGAGATGCAGTGTTTTTCACCTTTACAAGTTGGGAACTGCGATATCTAATGTGAAAGCGCTTGAAACCGTCGTAATGTTGTAGAAAGCAATGTAAAGTAGCGAGTAAAACGTTTTCTAACGATAGAAGTGCGAAGGTCATGTTAGGTTGAGTTATGTTAGTTTAAGCTAGGTAGCGTCGTGAAACTACCAAAAACAACGTCATCTAACGAGATAGTGTTGTTTTATTGCGAGTACGAAACTGCGATAGGTGAAATGTGAAAGCACACAAAACGGCATGAACAAGCCAAATACTGCGTGTTGTACCGTTACAAGTGCGAAACTGCTATGTTGTGATATTCTCGTTAAAGCGCATGCAAGCATCGTGAAACCTTAAAGAACGATGTCATTTAGCGAGATACAGCGTTCTGTACTGCAATAAGTTGGTGAAAAACTGTGAGGTTATGCAAATATCCTAATTGTGAACGAAACAGTGTAATAGAGCGTTTTTTAATACAAGTGCGAATGTTAGGTTAGGTTAAGATATGAACCGTCGTAAAACCGCATTAAACAATGTCACTTAGTGAGATGCAGTGTTTTTCACCATTACAAGTCGGGAACTGCGATATCTAATGTGAAAGCGCTTGCAAACGTCGTTAGGTTAGGTTAGGTTAGGTTAGGTTAGGTTAGGTTAGGTTAGGTTACGTTAGGTTAGGTTAGGTTAGGTTTGGTTAGGTTAGGTTAGGTTAGGTTAGGGTATGTTAGGTAAGGTTTGGTTAGGTTAGGTTACGTTAGGTTGGTTTAGGTAAGGTTAGGTTAGGTTAAGATATGAACCGCGCTAAAACCGCATTAAACAATGTCACTTAGTGAGATGCTGTGTTTTTCACCATTACAAGTCAGGAACTGCGATATCTAATGTGAAAGCGCATGAAACCGTCGTAATCTTGTAGAAAACATTGTAAAGTAGCGAATAAAACGTTTTCTAACGATAGAAGTGCGAAGGTTCGGTTAGTTTGAGCTAGGTAGCGTCGTGAAACCACCAAAAACGATGTCATCTAACGAGATAGTGTTGTTTTATTGCGAGTACGAAACTGCGATAGGTGAAATATTGGGAAAGCACACAAAATGGCATGAACTAGCCAGATACTGCGTCTTGTGCCGTTACAAGTGCGAAACTGCTTTATTGTGATATTCTCGTTAAAGCGCATGCAAGTATCGTGAAACCTTAAAGAACGATGTCATTTAGCGAGATACAGCGTTCTGTACTGTAATAAGTTGGTGAGAAACTGTGAGGTCAAGCAAATATCGTAATTGTGAACGAAACAGTGTAATTGAGCGTCTTTAGATACAAGTGCGAATGTTAGGTTAGGTTGACATATCAACCGTCGTAAAACCGCATTAAACAATGTCACTTAGTGAGATGTAGTGTTTTTCAACATTACAAGTCGGGAACTACGATATCTAATGTGAAAGCGCATGAAACCGTCGTAATATTGTAGAAAACATTGTAAAGTTGCGAGTAAAACGTTTTCTAACGATAGAAGTGCGAAGGTTAGGTTAGGTTAGGTTAGTTTAAGCTAGGTAGCGTCGTGAAACTACCAAAAACGACGTCATCTAACGAGATAGTGTTGTTTTATTGCGAGTATTAAACTGCGATAGGTGAAATGTTGTGAATGCACACAAAACGGCATGAACAAGCCAAATACTGCGTGTTCTACCGTTACAAGTGCGAAACTGCTATATTGTGATATTCTCGTTAAAGCGCATGCAAGCATCGTGAAACCTTAAAGAACAATGTCATTTAGCGAGATACAGCGTTCTGTACTGCAATAAGTTGGTGAAAAACTGGACGTTATGCAAATATCGTAATTGTGAACGAAACAGTGTAATAGAGCGTTTTTCAATACAAGTACGAATGTTAGGTTAGGTTAAGATATGAACCGTCGTAAAACCGCATTAAACAATGTCACTTAGTGAGATGCAGTGTTTTTCACCATTACAAGTTGGGAACTGCGATATCTAATGTGAAAGCGCTTGCAAACGTCGTTAGGTTATGTTAGGTTAGGTTAGGTTAGGTTACGTTAGGTTAGGTTTGGTTAGGTTAGGTTAGGTTAGGTTAGGTTATGTTAGGTTAGGTTGGGTTAGGTTAGGTTAGGTTACGTTAGGTTAAGGTATGAACCGTCGTAAAACCGCATTAAACAATGTCACTTAGTGAGATGCAGTGTTTTTCACCTTTACAAGTTGGGAACTGCGATATCTAATGTGAAAGCGCTTGAAACCGTCGTAATGTTGTAGAAAGCAATGTAAAGTAGCGAGTAAAACGTTTTCTAACGATAGAAGTGCGAAGGTTATGTTAGGTTGAGTTATGTTAGTTTAAGCTAGGTAGCGTCGTGAAACCACCAAAAACGACGTCATCTAACGAGATAGTGTTGTTTTATTGCGAGTACGAAACTGCGATAGGTAAAATGTTGTGAAAGCACACAAAACGGCATGAACAAGCCAAATACTGCGTGTTGTACCGTTACAAGTGCGAAACTGCTATGTTGTGACATTCTCGGTAAAGCGCATGCAAGTATCGTGAAACCTTAAAGAACGATGTCATTTAGCGAGATACAGCGTTCTGTACTGTAATAAGTTGGTGAGAAACTGTGAGGTCAAGCAAATATCGTAATTGTGAACGAAAGAGTGTAATTGAGCGTCTTTAGATACAAGTGCGAATGTTAGGTTAGGTTGACATATCAACCGTCGTAAAACCGCATTAAACAATGTCACTAAGTGAGATGTAGTGTTTTTCAACATTACAAGTCGGGAACTACGATATCTAATGTGAAAGCGCATGAAACCGTCGTAATCTTGTAGAAAACATTGTAAAGTGGCGAGTAAAACGTTTTCTAACGATAGAAGTGCGAAGGTTAGGTTAGGTTACGTTAGTTTAAGCTAGGTAGCGTCGTGAAACTACCAAAAACGACGTCATCTAACGAGATAGTGTTGTTTTATAGCGAGTATTTAACTGCGATAGGTGAAATGTTGTGAAAGCACACAAAACGGCATGAACAAGCCAAATACTGCGTGTTCTACCGTTACAAGTGCGAAACTGCTATATTGTGATATTCTCGTTAAAGCGCATGCAAGCATCGTGAAACCTTAAAGAACAATGTCATTTAGCGAGATACAGCGTTCTGTACTGCAATAAGTTGGTGAAAAACTGTGAGGTTATGCAAATATCGTAATTGTTAACACAACAGTGTAATAGAGCGTTTTTAGATACAAGTGCGAATGTTAGGTTAGGTTAAGATATGAACCGTCGTAAAACCGCATTAAACAATGTCAATTACTGAGATGCAGTATTTTTCACCATTAAAAGTGGGGAACTGCGATATTTAATGTGAAAGCGCTTGCAACCATCGCTAGGTTAGGTTAGGTTAGGTTAGGTTAGGTTAGGTTAGGTTAGGTTAGGTTAGGTTAGGTTTGGTTAGGTTAGGTTAGGTTAGGTTAGGTTAGATTAGGTTAGGTTGGGTTGAGTTGGGTTAGGTTAGGTTAGGTTAGGTTAGGTTGGGTTAGGTTAGGTTAGGTTACGTTAGGTTAGGTTAGGTTACGTTAGGTTAGGTAAGGTTAGGTTACGTTAGGTTAGGTTAGGTTAGGTAAGGATAATTTGGTTAGGTTAGGTAAGGTTAGGTTAGGTTAGGTTAGGTTGGGTTGGGTGTTGTTGGGTTGGGTTGGGTTGGGTTAGGTTGGGTTAGGTTAGGTTAGGTTACGTTAGGTTAGGTTAGGTTAGGTTACGTTAGGTTATGTTAGGTTAGGTTAGGTTACGTTAGGTTAGGTTAGGTCAGGTAAGGTTAGGTTACGTTAGAATAGGTTAGGTTAGGTTACGTTAGGTTAGGTTAAGTTAGGTTAGGTTAGGTTTGGTTAGGTTAGGTTAGGTTAGCTTCGGTTAGGTTAGGTTGGGTTGGGTTGGGTTAGGTTGGGTTAGGTTAGGTTAGGTTAGGTTGGGTTAGGTTAGTTTAGGTTAGGTTAGGTTAGGTTAGGTTGGGTTGGGTTGGGTTAGGTTAGGTTAGGTAAGGTTAGGTTAGGTTAGGTTAGGTTAGGTTAGGTTAAGGTATGAACCGTCGTAAAACCGCATTAAACAATGTCACTTAGTGAGATGCAGTGTTTTTCACCTTTACAAGTTGGGAACTGTGATATCTAATGTGAAAGCGCTTGAAACCGTCGTAATGTTGTAGAAAGCAATGTAAAGTAGCGAGTAAAACGTTTTCTAACAATAGAAGTGCGAAGGTCATGTTAGGTTGAGTTATGTTAGTTTAAGCTAGGTAGCGTCGTGAAACTACCAAAAACAACGTCATCTAACGAGATAGTGTTGTTTTATTGCGAGTACGAAACTGCGATAGGTGAAATGTTGTGAAAGCACACAAAATGGCATGAACAAGCCAAATACTGCGTGTTGTACTGTTACAAGTGCGAAACTGCTATGTTGTGATATTCTCGTTAAAGCGCATGAAAGCATCGTGAAACCTTAAAGAACGATGTCATTTAGCGAGATACAGCGTTCTGTACTGCAATAAGTTGGTGAAAAACTGTGAGGTTATGCAAATATCCTAATTGTGAACGAAACAGTGTAATAGAGCGTTTTTTAATACAAGTGCGAATGTTAGGTTAGGTTAAGATATGAACCGTCGTAAAACCGCATTAATCAATGTCACTTAGTGAGATGCAGTGTTTTTCACCATTACAAGTCGGGAACTGCGATATCTAATGTGAAAGCGCTTGCAAACGTCGTTAGGTTAGGTTAGATTAGGTTAGGTTAGGTTAGGTTAGGTTAGGATAGGTTAGGTTAGGTTTCGTTAGGTTAGGTTAGGTTAGGTTTGGTTAGGTTAGGTTAGGTTAGGTTAGGGTATGTTAGGTAAGGTTTGGTTAGGTTAGGTTAGGTTAGGTTGGTTTAGGTAAGGTTAGGTTAGGTTAAGATATGAACCGCGCTAAAACCGCATTAAACAATGTCACTTAGTGAGATGCTGTGTTTTTCACCATTACAAGTCGGGAACTGCGATATTTATTGTGAAAGCGCATGAAACCGTCGTAATCTTGTAGAAAACAATGTAAAGTAGCGAATAAAACGTTTTCTAACGATAGAAGTGCGAAGGTTCTGTTAGTTTGAGTTATGTTAGTTTAAGCTAGGTAGCGTCGTGAAACCACCAAAAACGACGTCATCTAACGAGATAGTGTTGTTTTAGTGCGAGTACGAAACTGCGATAGGTAAAATGTTGTGAAAGCACTCAAAACGGCATGAACAAGCCAAATACTGCGTGTTGTACCGTTACAAGTGCGAAAGTGCTATGTTGTGACATTCTCGGTAAAGCGCATGCAAGTATCGTGAAACCTTAAAGAACGATGTCATTTAGCGAGATACAGCGTTCTGTACTGTAATAAGTTGGTGAGAAACTGTGAGGTCAAGCAAATATCGTAATTGTGAACGAAACAGTGTAATTGAGCGTCTTTAGATACAAGTGCGAATGTTAGGTTAGGTTGACATATCAACCGTCGTAAAACCGCATTAAACAATGTCAATTACTGAGATGCAGTGTTTTTCACCATTAAAAGTGGGGACTGCGATATCTAATGTGAAAGCGCTTGCAAACGTCGTTAGGTTACGTTAGGTTAGGTTAGGTTAGGTTACGTTAGGTTAGGTTAGGTTAGGTTTGGTTAGGTTAGGTTAGGTTAGGTTAGGGTATGTTAGGTAAGGTTTGGTTAGGTTAGGTTAGGTTAGGTTGGTTTAGGTAAGGTTAGGTTAGGTTAAGATATGAACCGCGCTAAAACCGCATTAAACATGTCACTTAGTGAGATGCTGTGTTTTTCACCATTACAAGTCGGGAACTGCGATATCTAATGTGAAAGCGCATGAAACCGTCGTAATCTTGTAGAAAACATTGTAAAGTAGCGAATAAAACGTTTTCTAACGATAGAAGTGCGAAGGTTCGGTTAGTTTGAGCTAGGTAGCGTCGTGAAACCACCAAAAACGATGTCATCTAACGAGATAGTGTTGTTTTATTGCGAGTACGAAACTGCGATAGGTGAAATATTGGGAAAGCACACAAAATGGCATGAACTAGCCAGATACTGCGTCTTGTGCCGTTACAAGTGCGAAACTGCTATATTGTGATATTCTCGTTAAAGCGCATGCAAGCATCGTGAAACCTTAAAGAACAATGTCATTTAGCGAGATACAGCGTTCTGTACTGCAATAAGTTGGTGAAAAACTGTGAGGTTATGCAAATATCGTAATTGTGAACGAAACAGTGTAATAGAGCGTTTTTCAATACAAGTACGAATGTTAGGTTAGGTTAAGATATGAACCGTCGTAAAACCGCATTAAACAATGTCACTTAGTGAGATGCAGTGTTTTTTACCATTACAAGTTGGGAACTGCGATATCTAATGTGAAAGCGCTTGCAAACGTCGTTAGCTTAGGTTAGGTTACGTTACGTTAGGTTAGGTTTGGTTAGGTTAGGTTAGGTTAGGTTATGTTAGGTTAGGTTGGGTTAGGTTAGGTTAGGTTACGTTAGGTTCAGGTATGAACCGTCGTAAAACCGCAATAAACAATGTCACTTAGTGAGATGCAGTGTTTTTCAGCTTTACAAGTTGGGAACTGCGATATCTAATGTGAAAGCGCTTGAAACCGTCGTAATGTTGTAGAAAGCAATGTAAAGTAGCGAGTAAAACGTTTTCTAACGATAGAAGTGCGAAGGTTATGTTAGGTTGAGTTATGTTAGTTTAAGCTAGGTAGCGTCGTGAAACCACCAAAAACGACGTCATCTAACGAGATAGTGTTGTTTTATTGCGAGTACGAAACTGCGATAGGTAAAATGTTGTGAAAGCACACAAAACGGCATGAACAAGCCAAATACTGCGTGTTGTACCGTTAACAGTGCGAAACTGCTATGTTGTGACATTCTCGGTAAAGCGCATGCAAGTATCGTGAAACCTTAAAGAACGATGTCATTTAGCGAGATACAGCGTTCTGTACTGTAATAAGTTGGTGAGAAACTGTGAGGTCAAGCAAATATCGTAATTGTGAACGAAACAGTGTAATTGAGCGTCTTTAGATACAAGTGCGAATGTTAGGTTAGGTTGACATATCAACCGTCGTAAAACCGCATTAAAAAATGTCACTTAGTGAGATGTAGTGTTTTTCAACATTACAAGTCGGGAACTACGATATCTAATGTGAAAGCGCATGAAACCGTCGTAGTCTTGTAGAAAACATTGTAAAGTGGCGAGTAAAACGTTTTCTAACGATAGAAGTGCGAAGGTTAGGTTAGGTTAGGTTAGTTCAAGCTAGGTAGCGTCGTGAAACTACCAAAAACGACGTCATCTAACGAGATAGTGTTGTTTTATAGCGAGTATTAAACTGCGATTGGTGAAATGTTGTGAAAGCACACAAAACGGCATGAACAAGCCAAATACTGCGTGTTCTACTGTTACAAGTGCGAAACCTCTATGTTGTGATATTCTCGTTAAAGCGCATGAAAGCATCGTGAAACCTTAAAGAACGATGTCATTTAGCGAGATACAGCGTTCTGTACTGCAATAAGTTGGTGAAAAACTGTGAGGTTATGCAAATATCCTAATTGTGAACGAAACAGTGTAATAGAGCGTTTTTTAATACAAGTGCGAATGTTAGGTTAGGTTAAGATATGAACCGTCGTAAAACCGCATTAATCAATGTCACTTAGTGAGATGCAGTGTTTTTCACCATTACAAGTCGGGAACTGCGATATCTAATGTGAAAGCGCTTGCAAACGTCGTTAGGTTAGGTTAGATTAGGTTAGGTTAGGTTAGGTTAGGTTAGGTTAGGTTTCGTTAGGTTAGGTTAGGTTAGGTTTGGTTAGGTTAGGTTAGGTTAGGTTAGGGTATGTTAGGTAAGGTTTGGTTAGGTTAGGTTAAGATATGAACCGCGCTAAAACCGCATTAAACAATGTCACTTAGTGAGATGCTGTGTTTTTCACCATTACAAGTCGGGAACTGCGATATTTATTGTGAAAGCGCATGAAACCGTCGTAATCTTGTAGAAAACATTGTAAAGTAGCGAATAAAACGTTTTCTAACGATAGAAGTGCGAAGGTTCGGTTAGTTTGAGCTAGGTAGCGTCGTGAAACCACCAAAAACGATGTCATCTAACGAGATAGTGTTGTTTTATTGCGAGTACGAAACTGCGATAGGTGAAATATTGGGAAAGCACACAAAATGGCATGAACTAGCCAGATACTGCGTCTTGTGCCGTTACAAGTGCGAAACTGCTATATTGTGATATTCTCGTTAAAGCGCATGCAAGCATCGTGAAACCTTAAAGAACAATGTCATTTAGCGAGATACAGCGTTCTGTACTGCAATAAGTTGGTGAAAAACTGTGAGGTTATGCAAATATCGTAATTGTGAACGAAACAGTGTAATAGAGCGTTTTTCAATACAAGTACGAATGTTAGGTTAGGTTAAGATATGAACCGTCGTAAAACCGCATTAAACAATGTCACTTAGTGAGAGGCAGTGTTTTTTACCATTACAAGTTGGGAACTGCGATATCTAATGTGAAAGCGCTTGCAAACGTCGTTAGGTTAGGTTAGGTTAGGTTACGTTAGGTTAGGTTTGGTTAGGTTAGGTTAGGTTAGGTTAGGTTAGGTTAGGTTGGGTTAGGTTAGGTTAGGTTACGTTAGGTTAAGGTATGAACCGTCGTAAAACCGCAATAAACAATGTCACTTAGTGAGATGCAGTGTTTTTCACCTTTACAAGTTGTGAACTGCGATATCTAATGTGAAAGCGCCTGAAACCGTCGTAATGTTGTAGAAAGCAATGTAAAGTAGCGAGTAAAACGTTTTCTAACGATAGAAGTGCGAAGGTTATGTTAGGTTGAGTTATGTTAGTTTAAGCTAGGTAGCGTCGTGAAACCACCAAAAACGACGTCATCTAACGAGATAGTGTTGTTTTATTGCGAGTACGAAACTGCGATAGGTAAAATGTTGTGAAAGCACACAAAACGGCATGAACAAGCCAAATACTGCGTGTTGTACCGTTAACAGTGCGAAACTGCTATGTTGTGACATTCTCGGTAAAGCGCATGCAAGTATCGTGAAACCTTAAAGAACGATGTCATTTAGCGAGATACAGCGTTCTGTACTGTAATAAGTTGGTGAGAAACTGTGAGGTCAAGCAAATATCGTAATTGTGAACGAAACAGTGTAATTGAGCGTCTTTAGATACAAGTGCGAATGTTAGGTTAGGTTGACATATCAACCGTCGTAAAACCGCATTAAACAATGTCACTTAGTGAGATGTAGTGTTTTTCAACATTACAAGTCGGGAACTACGATATCTAATGTGAAAGCGCATGAAACCGTCGTAATCTTGTAGAAAACATTGTAAAGTGGCGAGTAAAACGTTTTCTAACGATAGAAGTGCGAAGGTTAGGTTAGGTTAGGCTAGTTTAAGCTAGGTAGCGTCGTGAAACTACCAAAAACGACGTCATCTAACGAGATAGTGTTGTTTTATAGCGAGTATTAAACTGCGATTGGTGAAATGTTGTGAAAGCACACAAAACGGCATGAACAAGCCAAATACTGCGTGTTCTACCGTTACAAGTGCGAAACTGCTATATTGTGATATTCTCGTTAAAGCGCATGCAAGCATCGTGAAACCTTAAAGAACAATGTCATTTAGCGAGATACAGCGTTCTGTACTGCAATAAGTTGGTGAAAAACTGTGAGGTTATGCAAATATCGTAATTGTGAACGAAACAGTGTAATAGAGCGTTTTTCAATACAAGTACGAATGTTAGGTTAGGTTAAGATATGAACCGTCGTAAAACCGCATTAAACAATGTCACTTAGTGAGATGCAGTGTTTTTCACCATTACAAGTTGGGAACTGCGATATCTAATGTGAAAGCGCTTGCAAACGTCGTTAGGTTAGGTTAGGTTAGGTTAGGTTACGTTAGGTTAGGTTTGGTTAGGTTAGGTTAGGTTAGGTTATGTTAGGTTAGGTTGGGATAGGTTAGGTTAGGTTACGTTAGGTTAAGGTATGAACCGTCGTAAAACCGCAATAAACAATGTCACTTAGTGAGATGCAGTGTTTTTCACCTTTACAAGTTGGGAACTGCGATATCTAATGTGAAAGCGCTTGAAACCGTCGTAATGTTGTAGAAATCAATGTAAAGTAGCGAGTAAAACGTTTTCTAACGATAGAAGTGCGAAGGTTATGTTAGGTTGAGTTATGTTAGTTTAAGCTAGGTAGCGTCGTGAAACCACCAAAAACGACGTCATCTAACGAGATAGTGTTGTTTTATTGCGAGTACGAAACTGCGATAGGTAAAATGTTGTGAAAGCACACAAAACGGCAAGAACAAGCCAAACACTGCGTGTTGTACCGTTACAAGTGCGAAACTACTATGTTGTGACATTCTCGTAAAAGCGCATGCAAGTATCGTGAAACCTTAAAGAACGATGTCATTTAGCGAGATACAGCGTTCTGTACTGTAATAAGTTGGTGAGAAACTGTGAGGTCAAGCAAATATCGTAATTGTGAACGAAACAGTGTAATTGAGCGTCTTTAGATACAAGTGCGAATGTTAGGTTAGGTTGACATATCAACCGTCGTAAAACCGCATTAAACAATGTCACTTAGTGAGATGTAGTGTTTTTCAACTTTACAAGTCGGGAACTACGATATCTAATGTGAAAGCGCATGAAACCGTCGTAATCTTGTAGAAAACATTGTAAAGTGGCGAGTAAAACGTTTTCTAACGATAGAAGTGCGAAGGTTAGGTTAGGTTAGGTTAGTTTAAGCTAGGTAGCGTCGTGAAACTACCAAAAACGACGTCATCTAACGAGATAGTGTTGTTTTATAGCGAGTATTAAACTGCGATAGGTGAAATGTTGTGAATGCACACAAAACGGCATGAACAAGCCAAATACTGCGTGTTCTACCGTTACAAGTGCGAAACTGCTATATTGTGATATTCTCGTTAAAGCGCATGCAAGCATCGTGAAACCTTAAAGAACAATGTCATTTAGCGAGATACAGCGTTCTGTACTGCAATAAGTTGGTGAAAAACTGTGAGGTTATGCAAATATCGTAATTGTGAACGAAACAGTGTAATAGAGCGTTTTTAAATACAAGTACGAATGTTAGGTTAGGTTAAGATATGAACCGTCGTAAAACCGCATTAAACAATGTCACTTAGTGAGATGCAGTGTTTTTCACCATTACAAGTTGGGAACTGCGATATCTAATGTGAAAGCGCTTGCAAACGTCGTTAGGTTAGGTAAGGTTAGGTTAGGTTAGGTTACGTTAGGTTAGGTTTGGTTAGGTTAGGTAGGTTAGGTTATGTTAGGTTAGGTTGGGTTAGGTTAGGTTAGGTTACGTTAGGTTAAGGTATGAACCGTCGTAAAACCGCAATAAACAATGTCACTTAGTGAGATGCAGTGTTTTTCACCTTTACAAGTTGGGAACTGCGATATCTAATGTGAAAGCGCTTGAAACCGTCGTAATGTTGTAGAAAGCAATGTAAAGTAGCGAGTAAAACGTTTTCTAACGATAGAAGTGCGAAGGTTATGTTAGGTTGAGTTATGTTAGTTTAAGCTAGGTAGCGTCGTGAAACCACCAAAAACGACGTCATCTAACGAGATAGTGTTGTTTTATTGCGAGTACGAAACTGCGATAGGTAAAATGTTGTGAAAGCACACAAAACGGCATGAACAAGCCAAATACTGCGTGTTGTACCGTTACAAGTGCTAAACTGCTATGTTGTGACATTCTCGGTAAAGCGCATGCAAGTATCGTGAAACCTTAAAGAACGATGTCATTTAGCGAGATACAGCGTTCTGTACTGTAATATGTTGGTGAGAAACTGTGAGGTCAAGCAAATATCGTAATTGTGAACGAAACAGTGTAATTGAGCGTCTTTAGATACAAGCGCGAATGTTAGGTTAGGTTGACATATCAACCGTCGTAAAACCGCATTAAACAATGTCACTTAGTGAGATGTAGTGTTTTTCAACATTACAAGCCGGGAACTACGATATCTAATGTGAAAGCGCATGAAACCGTCGTAATCTTGTAGAAAACATTGTAAAGTGGCGAGTAAAACGTTTTCTAACGATAGAAGTGCGAAGGTTAGGTTAGGTTAGGTTAGTTTAAGCTAGGTAGCGTCGTGAAACTACCAAAAACGATGTCATCTAACGAGATAGTGTTGTTTTATAGCGAGTATTAAACTGCGATAGGTGAAATGTTGTGAAAGCACACAAAACGGCATGAACAAGCCAAATACTGCTTGTTCTACCGTTACAAGTGCGAAACTGCTATATTGTGATATTCTCGTTAAAGCGCATGCAAGCATCGTGAAACCTTAAAGAACAATGTCATTTAGCGAGATACAGCGTTCTGTACTGCAATAAATTGGTGAAAAACTGTGAGGTTATGCAAATATCGTAATTGTTAACACAACAGTGTAATAGAGCGTTTTTAGATACAAGTGCGGATGTTAGGTTAGGTTAAGATATGAACCGTCGTAAAACCGCATTAAACAATGTCAATTACTGAGATGCAGTGTTTTTCACCATTAAAAGTGGGGAACTGCGAAATTAATGTGAAAGCGCTTGCAACCGTCGTTAGGTTAGGTTAGGTTAGGTTAGGTTAGGTTTGGTTAGGTTAGGTTAGGTTAGGTTAGATTAGGTTAGGTTG
Source organism: Rhipicephalus microplus (assembly GCF_043290135.1). Classification (NCBI taxonomy): domain Eukaryota; kingdom Metazoa; phylum Arthropoda; class Arachnida; order Ixodida; family Ixodidae; genus Rhipicephalus; species Rhipicephalus microplus. The sequence continues at coordinate 1,495,666 of NW_027464606.1, read as the reverse complement.
GGTTGAGTTGGGTTAGGTTAGGTTAGGTTAGGTTAGGTTGGGTTAGGTTAGGTTAGGTTACGTTAGGTTAGGTTAGGTTACGTTAGGTTAGGTTAGGTTACGTTAGGTTAGGTTAGGTTAGGTAAGGATAATTTGGTTAGGTTAGGTAAGGTTAGGTTAGGTTAGGTTACGTTAGGTTAGGTTAGGTTAGGTTACGTTAGGTTATGTTAGGTTAGGTTAGGTTACGTTAGGTTAGGTTAGGTCAGGTAAGGTTAGGTTACGTTAGAATAGGTTAGGTTAGGTTACGTTAGGTTAGGTTAAGTTAGGTTAGGTTACGTTTTGTTAGGTTAGGTTAGGTTAGCTTAGGTTAGGTTAGGTTGAGTTGGGTTGGGTTAGGTTGGGTTAGGTTAGGTTAGGTTAGGTTGGGTTAGGTTAGTTTAGGTTAGGTTAGGTTAGGTTAGGTTAGGTAAGGTTAGGTTAGGTTAGGTTAGGTTAAGGTATGAACCGTCGTAAAACCGCATTAAACAATGTCACTTAGTGAGATGCAGTGTTTTTCACCTTTACAAGTTGGGAACAGTGATATCTAATGTGAAAGCGCTTGAAACCGTCGTAATGTTGTAGAAAGCAATGTAAAGTAGCGAGTAAAACGTTTTCTAACGATAGAATTTCGAAGGTTATGTTAGGTTGAGTTATGTTAGTTTAAGCTAGGTAGCGTCGTGAAACCACCAAAAACGACGTCATCTAACGAGATAGTGTTGTTTTATTGCGAGTACGAAACTGCGATAGGTAAAATGTTGTGAAAGCACACAAAACGGCATGAACAAGCCAAATACTGCGTGTTGTACCGTTACAAGTGCGAAACTGCTATGTTGTGACATTCTCGGTAAAGCGCATGCAAGTATCGTGAAACCTTAAAGAACGATGTCATTTAGCGAGATACAGCGTTCTGTACTGTAATAAGTTGGTGAGAAACTGTGAGGTCTAGCAAATATCGTAATTGTGAACGAAACAGTGTAATTGAGCGTCTTTAGATACAAGCGCGAATGTTAGGTTAGGTTGACATATCAACCGTCGTAAAACCGCATTAAACAATGTCACTTAGTGAGATGTAGTGTTTTTCAACATTACAAGTCGGGAACTACGATATCTAATGTGAAAGCGCATGAAACCGTCGTAATCTTGTAGAAAACATTGTAAAGTGGCGAGTAAAACGTTTTCTAACGATAGAAGTGCGAAGGTTAGGTTAGGTTAGGTTAGTTTAAGCTAGGTAGCGTCGTGAAACTACCAAAAACGACGTCATCTAACGAGATAGTGTTGTTTTATAGCGAGTATTAAACTGCTATAGGTGAAATGTTGTGAAAGCACACAAAACGGCATGAACAAGCCAAATACTGCGTGTTCTACCGTTACAAGTGCGAAACTGCTATATTGTGATATTCTCGTTAAAGCGCATGCAAGCATCGTGAAACCTTAAAGAACAATGTCATTTAGCGAGATACAGCGTTCTGTACTGCAATAAATTGGTGAAAACCTGTGAGGTTATGCAAATATCGTAATTGTTAACACAACAGTGTAATATAGCGTTTTTAGATACAAGTGCGAATGTTAGGTTAGGTTAAGATATGAACCGTCGTAAAACCGCATTAAACAATGTCAATTACTGAGATGCAGTGTTTTTCACCAATAAAAGTGGGGAACTGCGATATTTAATGTGAAAGCGCTTGCAACCGTCGTTAGGTTAGGTTAGGTTAGGTTAGGTTTGGTTAGGTTAGGTTAGGTTAGGTTAGGTTAGATTAGGTTAGGTTGGGTTGAGTTGGGTTAGGTTAGGTTAGGTTAGGTTAGGTTGGGTTAGGTTAGGTTAGGTTACGTTAGGTTAGGTTAGGTTACGTTAGGTTAGGTTAGGTTAGGTTACGTTAGGTTAGGTTAGGTTAGGTAAGGATAATTTGGTTAGGTTAGGTAAGGTTAGGTTAGGTGTGGTTGGGTGTTGTTGGGTTGGGTTGGGTAGGGTTAGGTTGGGTTATGTTAGGTTAGCTTACGTTAGGTTAGGTTAGGTTAGGTTACGTTAGGTTATGTTAGGTTAGGTTAGGTTACGTTAGGTTAGGTTAGGTCAGGTAAGGTTAGGTTACGTTAGAATAGGTTAGGTTAGGTTACGTTAGGTTAGGTTAAGTTAGGTTAGGTTAGGTTTGGTTAGGTTAGGTTAGGTTAGCTTAGGTTAGGTTAGGTTGAGTTGGGTTGGGTTAGGTTGGGTTAGGTTAGGTTAGGTTAGGTTAGGTTGGGTTAGGTTAGTTTAGGTTAGGTTAGGTTAGGTTAGGTTAGGTTAGGTTAGGTAAGGTTAGGTTAGGTTAGGTTAGGTTAAGGTATGAACCGTCGTAAAACCGCATTAAACAATGTCACTTAGTGAGATGCAGTGTTTTTCACCTTTACAAGTCGGGAACTGCGATATCTAATGTGAAAGCGCTTGAAACCGTCGTAATGTTGTAGAAAGCAATGTAAAGTAGCGAGTGAAACGTTTTCTAACGATAGAAGTGCGAAGGTTATGTTAGGTTGAGTTATGTTAGTTTAAGCTAGGTAGCGTCGTGAAACCACAAAAAACGACGTCATCTAACGAGATAGTGTTGTTTTATTGCGAGTACGAAACTGAGATAGGTAAAATGTTGTGAAAGCACACAAAACGGCATGAACAAGCCAAATACTGCGTGTTGTACCGTTACAAGTGCGAAAGTGCTATGTTGTGACATTCTCGGTAAAGCGCATGCAAGTATCGTGAAACCTTAAAGAACAATGTCATTTAGCGAGATACAGCGTTCTGTACTGTAATAAGTTGGTGAGAAACTGTGAGGTCAAGCAAATATCGTAATTGTGAACGAAACAGTGTAATTGAGCGTCCTTAGATACAAGTGCGAATGTTAGGTTAGGTTGACATATCAACCGTCGTAAAACCGCATTAAACAATGTCACTTAGTGAGATGTAGTGTTTTTCAACATTACAAGTCGGGAACTACGATATCTATTGTGAAAGCGCATGAAACCGTCGTAATCTTGTAGAAAACATTGTAAAGTTGCGAGTAAAACGTTTTCTAACGATAGAAGTGCGAAGGTTAGGTTAGGTTAGGTTAGTTTAAGCTAGGTAGCGTCGTGAAACTACCAAAAACGACGTCATCTAACGATATAGTGTTGTTTTATTGCGAGTATTAAACTGCGATAGGTGAAATGTGAATGCACACAAAACGGCATGAACAAGCCAAATACTGCGTGTTCTACCGTTACAAGTGCGAAACTGCTATATTGTGATATTCTCGTTAAAGCGCATGCAAGCATCGTGAAACCTTAAAGAACAATGTCATTTAGCGAGATACAGCCTTCTGTACTGCAATAAGTTGGTGAAAAACTGTGAGGTTATGCAAATATCGTAATTGTGAACGAAACAGTGTAATAGAGCGTTTTTCAATACAAGTACGAATGTTAGGTTAGGTTAATATATGAACCGTCGTAAAACAGCATTAAACAATGTCACTTAGTGAGATGCAGTGTTTTTCACCATTACAAGTTGGGAACTGCGATATCTAATGTGAAAGCGCTTGCAAACGTCGTTAGGTTAGGTTAGGTTAGGTTAGGTTAGGTTACGTTAGGTTAGGTTTGGTTAGGTTAGGTTAGGTTAGGTTAGGTTATGTTAGGTTAGGTTGGGTTAGGTTAGGTTAGGTTACGTTAGGTTAAGGTATGAACCGTCGTAAAACCGCAATAAACAATGTCACTTAGTGAGATGCAGTGTTTTTCACCTTTACAAGTCGGGAACTGCGATATCTAATGTGAAAGCGCTTGAAACCGTCGTAATGTTGTAGAAAGCAATGTAAAGTAGCGAGTGAAACGTTTTATAACGATAGAAGTGCGAAGGTTATGTTAGGTTGAGTTATGTTAGTTTAAGCTAGGTAGCGTCGTGAAACCACCAAAAACGACGTCATCTAACGAGATAGTGTTGTTTTATTGCGAGTACGAAACTGCGATAGGTAAAATGTTGTGAAAGCACACAAAACAGCATGAACAAGCCAAATACTGCGTGTTGTACCGTTACAAGTGCGAAAGTGCTATGTTGTGACATTCTCGGTAAAGCGCATGCAAGTATCGTGAAACCTTAAAGAACGATGTCATTTAGCGAGATACAGCGTTCTGTACTGTAATACGTTGGTGAGAAACTGTGAGGTCAAGCAAATATCGTAATTGTGAACGAAACAGTGTAATTGAGCGTCTTTAGATACAAGTGCGAATGTTAGGTTAGGTTGACATATCAACCGTCGTAAAACCGCATTAAACAATGTCACTTAGTGAGATATAGTGTTTTTCAACATTACAAGTCGGGAACTACGATATCTAATGTGAAAGCGCATGAAACCGTCGTAATCTTGTAGGAAACATTGTAAAGTGGCGAGTAAAACGTTTTCTAACGATAGAAGTGCGAAGGTTAGGTTTGGTTAGGTTAGTTTAAGCTAGGTAGCGTCGTGAAACTACCAAAAACGACGTCATCTAACGAGATAGTGTTGTTAGATAGCGAGTATTAAACTGCGATAGGTGAAATGTTGTGAAAGCACACAAAATTGCATGAACAAGCCAAATACTGCGTGTTCTACCGTTACAATTGCGAAACTGCTATATTGTGATATTCTCGTTAAAGCGCATGCAAGCATCGGGAAACCTTAAAGAACAATGTCATTTAGCGAGATACAGCGTTCTGTACTGCAATAAGTTGGTGAAAAACTGTGAGGTTATGCAAATATCGTAATTGTGAACAAAACAGTGTAATAGAGCGTTTTTAGATACAAGTGCGAATGTTAGGTTACGTTAAGATATGAACCGTCGTAAAACCGCATTAAACAATGTCAATTACTGAGATGCAGTGTTTTTCACCATTAAAAGTGGGGAACTGCGATATTTAATGTGAAAGCGCTTGCAACCGTCGTTAGGTTAGGTTAGGTTAGGTTAGGTTAGGTTTGGTTAGGTTAGGTTAGGTTAGGTTAGGTTAGATTAGGTTAGGTTGGGTTGAGTTGGGTTAGGTTAGGTTAGGTTAGGTTAGGTTGGGTTAGGTCAGGTTAGGTTAGGTTAGGTTACGTTAGGTTAGGTTAAGTTACGTTAGGTTAGGTTAGGTTACGTTAGGTTAGGTTAGGTTAGGTAAGGATAATTTGGTTAGGTTAGGTAAGGTTAGGTTAGGTTAGGTTAGGTTGGGGGGTGGTGTTGTTGGGTTGGGTTGGGTTGGGTTAGGTTGGGTTAGGTTAGGTTAGGTTACGTTAGGTTAGGTTAGGTTAGGTTACGTTAGGTTACGTTAGGTTAGGTTAGGTTACGTTAGGTTAGGTTAGGTCAGGTAAGGTTAGGTTACGTTAGGATAGGTTAGGTTAGGTTACGTTAGGTTAGGTTAAGTTAGGTTAGGTTAGGTTAGGTTAGGTTAGGTTGGGTTGGGTTGGGTTAGGTTGGGTTAGGTTAGGTTAGGAAGGTTAGGTTGGGTTAGGTTAGTTTAGGTTAGGTTAGGTTAGGTTAGGTTGGGTTGGGTTGGCTTTGGTTAGGTTAGGTAAGGTTAGGTTAGGTTAGGTTAGGTTAGGTTAAGGTATGAACCGTCGTAAAACCGCATTAAACAATGTCACTTAGTGAGATGCAGTGTTTTTCACCTTTACAAGTTGGGAACTGTGATATCTAATGTGAAAGCGCTTGAAACCGTCGTAATGTTGTAGAAAGCAATGTAAAGTAGCGAGTTAAACGTTTTCTAACGATAGAAGTGCGAAGGTCATGTTAGGTTGAGTTATGTTAGTTTAAGCTAGGTAGCGTCGTGAAACTACCAAAAACAACGTCATCTAACGAGATAGTGTTGTTTTATTGCGAGTACGAAACTGCGATAGGTGAAATGTTGTGAAAGCACACAAAACGGCATGAACAAGCCAAATACTGCGTGTTGTACCGTTACAAGTGAGAAACTGCTATGTTGTGATATTCTCGTTAAAGCGCATGCAAGCATCGTGAAATCTTAAAGAACGATGTCATTTAGCGAGATACAGCGTTCTGTACTGCAATAAGTTGGTGAAAAACTGTGAGGTTATGCAAATATCCTAATTGTGAACGAAACAGTGTAATAGAGCGTTTTTTAATACAAGTGCGAATGTTAGGTTAGGTTAAGATATGAACCGTCGTAAAACCGCATTAAACAATGTCACTTAGTGAGATGCAGTGTTTTTCACCATTACAAGTCGGGAACTGCGATATCTAATGTGAAAGCGCTTGCAAACGTCGTTAGGTTAGGTTAGGTTAGGTTAGGTTAGGTTAGGTTAGGTTAGGTTAGGTTAGGTTAGGTTAGGTTAGGTTTGGTTAGGTTAGGTTAGGTTAGGTTAGGTTAGGGTATGTTAGGTAAGGTTTGGTTAGGTTAGGTTGGTTTAGGTAAGGTTAGGTTAGGTTAAGATATGAACCGCGCTAAAACCGCATTAAACAATGTCACTTAGTGAGATGCTGTGTTTTTCACCATTACAAGTCGGGAACTGCGATATCTAATGTGAAAGCGCATGAAACCGTCGTAATCTTGTAGAAAACATTGTAAAGTAGCGAATAAAACGTTTTCTAACGATAGAAGTACGAAGGTTCGGTTAGTTTGAGCTAGGTAGCGTCGTGAAACCACCAAAAACGATGTCATCTAACGAGATAGTGTTGTTTTATTGCGAGTACGAAACTGCGATAGGTGAAATATTGGGAAAGCACACAAAATGACATGAACTAGCCAGATACTGCGTCTTGTGCCGTTACAAGTGCGAAACTGCTTTATTCTGATATTCTCGTTAAAGCGCATGCAAGTATCGTGAAACCTTAAAGAACGATGTCATTTAGCGAGATACAGCGTTCTGTACTGTATTAAGTTGGTGAGAAACTGTGAGGTCAAGCAAATATCGTAATTGTGAACGAAACAGTGTAATTGAGCGTATTTAGATACAAGTGCGAATGTTAGGTTAGGTTGAGATATCAACCGTCGTAAAACCGCATTATACAATGTCACTTAGTGAGATGTAGTGTTTTTCAACATTACAAGTCGGGAACTACGATATCTAAAGTGAAAGCGCATGAAACCGTCGTAATCTTGTAGAAAACATTGTAAAGTTGCGAGTAAAACATTTTCTAACGATAGAAGTGCGAAGGTTAGCTTGAGTTTTGTTAGTTTAAGCTATGTAGCGTCGTGAAACTACCAAAAACGACGTCATCTAACGAGATAGTGTTGTTTTATTGCGAGTATTAATCTGCGATAGGGGAAATGTTGTGAATGCACACAAAACGGCATGAACAAGCCAAATACTGCGTGTTCTACCGTTACAAGTGCGAAACTGCTATATTGTGATATTCTCGTTAAAGCGCATGCAAGCATCGTGAAACCTTAAAGAACAATGTCATTTAGCGAGATACAGCGTTCTGTACTGCAATATGTTGGTGAAAAACTGTGAGGTTATGCAAATATCGTAATTGTGAACGAAACAGTGTAATAGAGCGTTTTTCAATACAAGTACGAATGTTAGGTTAGGTTAAAATATGAACCGTCGTAAAACCGCATTAAACAATGTCACTTAGTGAGATGCAGTGTTTTTCAACATTACAAGTCAGGAACTACGATATCTAATGTGAAAGCGCATGAAACCGTCGTAATCTTGTAGAAAACATTGTAAAGTGGCGAGTAAAACGTTTTCTAACGATAGAAGTGCGAAGGTTAGGTTAGGTTAGGTTAGTTTAAGCTAGGTAGCGTCGTGAAACTACCAAAAACGACGTCATCTAACGAGATAGTGTTGTTTTATAGCGAGTATTAAACTGCGATAGGTGAAATGTTGTGAAAGCACACAAAACGGCATGAACAAGCCAAATACTGCGTGTTCTACCGTTACAAGTGCGAAACTGCTATATTGTGATATTCTCGTTAAAGCGCACGCAAGCATCGTGAAACCTTAAAGAACAATGTCATTTAGCGAGATACAGCGTTCTGTACTGCAATAAATTGGTGAAAAACTGTGAGGTTATGCAAATATCGTAATTGTTAACACAACAGTGTAATAGAGCGTTTTTAGATACAAGTGCGAATGTTAGGTTAGGTTAAGATATGAACCGTCGTAAAACCGCATTAATCAATGTCACTTAGTGAGATGCAGTGTTTTTCACCATTACAAGTCGGGAACTGCGATATCTAATGTGAAAGCGCTTGCAAACGTCGTTAGGTTAGGTTAGGTTAGGTTAGGTTAGGTTAGGTTAGGTTAGATTAGGTTAGGTTGCGTTGAGTTGGGTTAGGTTAGGTTAGGTTAGGTTAGGTTGGGTTAGGTTAGGTTAGGTTACGTTAGGTTAGGTTAGGTTACGTTAGGTTATGTTAGGTTAGGTTACGTTAGGTTAGGTTAGGTTAGGTAAGGATAATTTGGTTAGGTTAGGTAAGGTTAGGTTAGGTTAGGTTAGGTGTGGTTGGGTGTTGTTGGGTTGGGTTGGGTAGGGTTAGGTTGGGTTAGGTTAGGTTAGCTTACGTTAGGTTAGGTTAGGTTAGGTTACGTTAGGTTATGTTAGGTTAGGTTAGGTTACGTTAGGTTAGGTTAGGTCAGGTAAGGTTAGGTTACGTTAGAATAGGTTAGGTTAGGTTACGTTAGGTTAGGTTAAGTTAGGTTAGGTTAGGTTTGGTTAGGTTAGGTTAGGTTAGCTTAGGTTAGGTTAGGTTGAGTTGGGTTGGGTTAGGTTGGGTTAGGTTAGGTTAGGTTAGGTTAGGTTGGGTTAGGTTAGTTTAGGTTAGGTTAGGTTAGGTTAGGTTAGGTAAGGTTAGGTTAGGTTAGGTTAAGGTATGAACCGTCGTAAAACCGCATTAAACAATGTCACTTAGTGAGATGCAGTGTTTTTCACCTTTACAAGTTGGGAACAGTGATATCTAATGTGAAAGCGCTTGAAACCGTCGTAATGTTGTAGAAAGCAATGTAAAGTAGCGAGTAAAACGTTTACTAACGATAGAATTGCTAAGGTCATGTTAGGTTGAGTTATGTTAGTTTAAGCTAGGTAGCGTCGTGAAACTACCAAAAACAACGTCATCTAACGAGATAGTGTTGTTTTATTGCGAGTACGAAACTGCGATACGTGAAATGTTGTGAAAGCACACAAAACGGCATGAACAAGCCAAATACTGCGTGTTGTACCGTTACAAGTGCGAAACTGCTATGTTGTGATATTCTCGTTAAAGCGCATGAAAGCATCGTGAAACCTTAAAGAGCGATGTCATTTAGCGAGATACAGCGTTCTGTACTGCAATAAGTTGGTGAAAAACTGTGAGGTTATGCAAATATCGTAATTGTTAACACAACAGTGTAATAGAGCGTTTTTAGATACAAGTGCGAATGTTAGGTTAGGTTAAGATATGAACCGTCGTAAAACCGCATTAATCAATGTCACTTAGTGAGATGCAGTGTTTTTCACCATTACAAGTCGGGAACTGCGATATCTAATGTGAAAGCGCTTGCAAACGTCGTTAGGTTAGGTTAGGTTAGGTTAGGTTAGGTTAGGTTAGATTAGGTTAGGTTGCGTTGAGTTGGGTTAGGTTAGGTTAGGTTAGGTTAGGTTGGGTTAGGTTAGGTTAGGTTACGTTAGGTTAGGTTAGGTTACGTTAGGTTATGTTAGGTTAGGTTACGTTAGGTTAGGTTAGGTTAGGTAAGGATAATTTGGTTAGGTTAGGTTACGTTAGGTTAGGTTAGGTTAGGTTAGGTTTGGTTAGGTTAGGTTAGGTTAGGTTAGGGTATGTTAGGTAAGGTTTGGTTAGACTAGGTTAGGTTAGGTTGGTATAGGTAAGGTTAGGTTAGGTTAAGATATGAACCGCGCTAAAACCGCATTAAACAATGTCACTTAGTGAGATGCTGTGTTTTTCACCATTACAAGTCGGGAACTGCGATATCTAATGTGAAAGCGCATAAAACCGTCGTAATCTTGTAGAAAACATTGTAAAGTAGCGAATAAAACGTTTTATAACGATAGAAGTGCGAAGGTTCGGTTAGTTTGAGTTATGTTAGTTTAAGCTAGGTAGCGTCGTGAAACCACCAAAAACGACGTCATCTAACGAGATAGTGTTGTTTTAATGCGAGTACGAAACTGCGATAGGTAAAATGTTGTGAAAGCACACAAAACGGCACGAACAAGCCAAATACTGCGTGTTGTACCGTTACAAGTGCGAAACTGCTATGTTGTGACATTCTCAGTAAAGCGCATGCAAGTATCGTGAAACCTTAAAGAACAATGTCACTTAGCGAGATACAGCGTTCTGTACTGCAATAAGTTGGTGAAAAACTGTGAGGTTATGCAAATATCGTAATTGTGAACGAAACAGTGTAATAGAGCGTTTTTCAATACATGTACGAATGTTAGGTTACGTTAAGATATGAACCGTCGTAAAACCGCATTAAACAATGTCACTTAGTGAGATGCAGTGTTTTTCACCATTACAAGTTGGGAACTGCGATATCTAATGTTAAAGCGCTTGCAAACGTCGTTAGGTTAGGTTAGGTTAGGTTAGGTTAGGTTACGTTAGGTTAGGTTTGGTTTGGTTAGGTTAGGTTAGGTTAGGTTAGGTTATGTTAGGTTAGGTTGGGTTAGGTTAGGTTAGGTTACGTTAGGTTAAGGTATGAACCGTCGTAAAACCGCATTAAACAATGTCACTTAGTGAGATGCAGTGTTTTTCACCTTTACAAGTCGGGAACTGCGATATCTAATGTGAAAGCGCTTCAAACCGTCGTAATGTTGTAGAAAGCAATGTAAAGTAGCGAGTGAAACGTTTTCTAACGATAGAAGTGCGAAGGTTATGTTAGGTTGAGTTATGTTAGTTTAAGCTAGGTAGCGTCGTGAAACCACCAAAAACGACGTCATCTAACGAGATAGTGTTGTTTTATTGCGAGTACGAAACTGCGATAGGTAAAATGTTGTGAAAGCACACAAAACGGCTTGAACAAGCCAAATACTGCGTGTTGTACCGTTACAAGTGCGAAAGTTCTATGTTGTGACATTCTCGGTAAAGCGCATGCAAGTATCGTGAAACCTTAAAGAACGATGTCATTTAGCGAGATACAGCGTTCTGTACTGTAATAAGTTGGTGAGAAACTGTGAGGTCAAGCAAATATCGTAATTGTGAACGAAAAAGTGTAATTGAGCGTCTTTAGATACAAGTGCGAATGTTAGGTTAGGTTGACATATCAACCGTCGTAAAACCGCATTAAACAATGTCACTTAGTGAGATGTAGTGTTTTTCAACATTACAAGTCGGGAACTACGATATCTAATGTGAAAGCGCATGAAACCGTCGTAATCTTGTAGAAAACATTGTAAAGTGGCGAGTAAAACGTTTTCAAACGATAGAAGTGCGAAGGTTAGGTTAGGTTAGGTTAGTTTAAGCTAGGTAGCGTCGTGAAACTACCAAAAACGACGTCATCTAACGAGATAGTGTTGTTTTATAGCGAGTATTAAACTGCGATAGGTGAAATGTTGTGAAAGCACACAAAACGGCATGAACAAGCCAAATACTGCGTGTTCTACCGTTACAAGTGCGAAACTGCTATATTGTGATATTCTCGTTAAAGCGCATGCAAGCATCGTGAAACCTTAAAGAACAATGTCATTTAGCGAGATACAGCGTTCTGTACTGCAATAAGTTGGTGAAAAACTGTGAGGTTATGCAAATATCGTAATTGTGAACAAAACAGTGTAATAGAGCGTTTTTAGATACAAGTGCGAATGTTAGGTTAGGTTAAGATATGAACCGTCGTAAAACCGCATTAAACAATGTCAATTACTGAGATGCAGTGTTTTTCACCATTAAAAGTGGGGAACTGCGATATTTAATGTGAAAGCGCTTGCAACCGTCGTTAGATTAGGTTAGGTTAGGTTAGGTTAGGTTAGGTTAGGTTAGGTTAAGTTAGGTTAGGTTAGGTTTGGTTAGGTTAGGTTAGGTTAGGTTAGATTAGGTTAGGTTGGGTTGAGTTGGGTTAGGTTAGGTTAGGTTAGATTAGGTTGGGTTAGGTTAGGTTAGGTTACGTTAGGTTAGGTTAGGTTACGTTAGGTTAGGTTAGGTTAGGTTACGTTAGGTTAGGTTAGGTTAGGTAAGGATAATTTGGTTAGGTTAGGTAAGGTTAGGTTAGGTTAGGTTAGGTTGGGTTGGGTGTTGTTGGGTTGGGTTGGGTTGGGTTAGGTTGGGTTAGGTTAGGTTAGGTTACGTTAGGTTAGGTTAGGTTAGGTTACGTTAGGTTATGTTAGGTTAGGTTAGGTTACGTTAGGTTAGGTTAGGTCAGGTAAGGTTAGGTTACGTTAGAATAGGTTAGGTTAGGTTACGTTAGGTTAGGTTAAGTTAGGTTAGGTTAGGTTTGGTTAGGTTAGCTTAGGTTAGGTTAGGTTGGGTTGGGTTGGGTTAGGTTGGGTTAGGTTGGGTTAGGTTAGGTTAGGTTAGGTTAGGTTGGGTTGGGTTGGGTTAGGTTAGGTTAGGTTAGGTTAGGTAAGGTTAGGTTAGGTTAGGTTAGGTTAGGTTAAGGTATGAACCGTCGTAAAACCGCATTAAACAATGTCACTTAGTGAGATGCAGTGTTTTTCACCTTTACAAGTTGGGAACTGTGATATCTAATGTGAAAGCGCTTGAAACCATCGTAATGTTGTAGAAAGCAATGTAAAGTAGCGAGTAAAACATTTTCTAACGATAGAAGTGCGAAGGTTATATTAGGTTGAGTTATGTTAGTTTAAGTTATGTAGCGTCGTGAGACCACCAAAAAGGACGTCATCTAACGAGATAGTGTTGTTTTATTGCATGTACGAAACTGCAATAGGTGAAATGTTGTGAAAGTACACAAAACGGCATGAACAAGCCAGATACTGCGTGTTGTACCGTTACAAGTGCGAAACTGCGATAATGTGATATTCTCGTTAAAGCGCATGCAAGCATCGTGAAACCTTAAAGAACGATGTCATTTAGCGAGATACAGCGTTCTGTACTGCAATAAGTTGGTGAAAAACTGTGAGGTTATGCGTAATTGTGAACGAAACAGTGTAATAGAGCGTTTTTCAATACAAGTGCGAATCATAAGTTAGGTTAAGATATGAACCGTCGTAAAACCGCATTAAACAATGTCACTTAGTGAGATGCAGTGTTTTTCACCATTACAAGTCGGGAACTGCGATATCTAATGGGAAAGCGC